>NW_017671549.1:272742-279823 GCF_001879085.1 Nicotiana attenuata | reverse complement strand
AGCAATTGAGCCTGAATGGGTTGAAAGAAAAGTATCCCCATATCTTGGAGAACATAAAGAAGAGAAGATGGGAGTCCTTTACTGAGCCACCTGCTGAGTTTAATGAATCCCTTGTTCGAGAGTTTTACGCATCATATGGGGCCTCCAGGACCAAGCACCATAAACGCAACAGAGTTTTCAGTGATGAAGTGCTTGTTCGGGGGAAAACTGTCTTATGCACCATCAAGGCCATTAATAAATTATACGTCCCAGGTTGGAGTCCAGGCACAGCTGAGTATGATGTAAAATTTGCGAACAGGGAAAGTGAGCGAGGGTGGATTGCTTCAATAATAGCAAAGGGGACTCCTGCTTGGATCAACCCCGGGCAAAAGATCTACAAAGAGAGCTTTTCGAGAGAGGGTCGTTTCTGGCTCAGCTTTCTTGCATCTAGATTGATACCGACCCGTAACGAGACTGAAATAGCTATTGAGAAGGCACTTCTCATTGCATGTATCATGAGTGGTAGCAAGATAGATGTTGGAGATGTGATATTCCAAGAGATAGGGATTCGGGCAACACAGTCTGCTACTTCACTTTCGTTCCCATCTTTAATCACAACCCTATGCAAAGCCGCGGAAGTGCCTGTCAATGAGCGCAAAGACAAGGTTGGAAAGGAAACATAGGTCATTGATATTACCAAACTTAGTGATGCTACCATCCCACCAGTGGTTCCAATTCAGGAACAGACTATTGAAGAGCCTTCAGACTCCCAGCCCACTGTGACCCCTCAAGTCACTATGGCAGCATCTTCCACTCTCGAGCCTGCGTCTAAATCCACCACTGTCCAGCCTGCTACGACCATTCCTGCTGTCTCAAAGCTTGGTCTATTAGCTCAGCATGCCAATGCCAAGGTAGACCAGCTTTTGAAGACCTTGCCTAATCTCATAAAACAAGCTCTGACTCCGATGCAAGCCTCAGTGACAGCCCTTCAACAGCAACTGTCAAAGTATGAGGATCGTTTGCAGCAACTTGAGGTAAGGGTGGAAAAGATAGAGCGGGTGAAGTTAGTGGATTGCCTGGACTCAAGAAAGAGGTTGCTTCTATGAAGACCGAACTCCAAAAGATGCAGAACTTGGAGTTCGATCTCTCATCCCTCCTTCACATAGATGATGATCCGATTATAGGCACCGCACCTCCGGACTTAGGTCTTGACTTCTTTGCATTGATGACTGATACTGCCCCTCATACTGGCGGAGCTTCCCAGCCTAATGCTCCTCCAGCCCATATTGTGATCCATTCTGGAGAGGAGTCTGGAGGTTCTGGTAAGTCAAAAGATGAGGAGGAAGATGAGGGCGAGGATGAGGAAAGTTCTGGATATTCAAGTGATGATGGCCCTCGGGATAAGGGAAAGCAGATTGCGGATGCTTCTGTCGAGGATGCTATTATTGAGTATGATGTTATTGAAGAAGTGGAGCAAGTAGATATGCAGAGAGCGATACAGCGGTCTCTAGTAGACATGGCCAGCCCTACAGCTCCATCAGACGCCCCGCCATCAGTGGGCGAGGCTAGCAGCTCACCGGCTCCAGCCCCAGCCCCAGCTCCAGCTCCAGCTCCAACTCCTGCTCTGGACCCGCTTGAGAGCATTACTCCATTAGGAGAGGTCACACCTCAGATCGAGCTCTCATCGGTCCCAGCTTCCACATTCGAGGGTGACCCCTCCAGCACTCAGCGAGCTACCGACTCCCATAGCACTTAGTGTGCCTCAGAAAACCCCCTCAAACTCATATCTCTATTCTTATGCATTGTGGAAAATGCATGCTTTTAGTTGCGAGTGGAGGGTAGAATTGTAGATATTTTTGTGACATTGGAAACTGTTGTGCATATGCATGTCTTTATGTTATAATCAAACTCATGTACCCATGGTATCTTGTGTTCTGTATATATTAGTATGATTTCGGTACATGATTGTGTGTAGTTCGTGATGATGTTAATATTAGTGTTTGTTTTGTGTGTGTTGTGTTCATATTAGTGATGATGTTAATATGATACCGTTTTCCATATAAAAGAAAAGCAACAAAAACATGTAGATAGTAATTATTAATCAATTCCCCTTGGTTTTTTTCTTCTCCCGGTTTTTTTCCAAGGGTGTAATAGTAGAACCAGGATAGTAGGATGAATCGTATTGACCGGTTTGGTGTAGTTGCCTAGTATCAAGCATATGTGTCTGTACATAGCATATACCCTTCCACGTGCATATATATACAAAAAATAAAAATAAAAAAAAGAGATCAACTGTGTGAACATGTGCCTACGATGAAAGCTTTGAGTGCCAAGTGTTGACTCAAAAGCGTCAAACTATGTGAGTGAAGCAGTTCATGTGCCATGTGTGTGTGAGTTCTCTGTGTGTATATAATTCCTGTGTTTACTTCTATCATCTAGAACTTGCCCGGTTGGTCTTTCAATGCTAATGATAGTATGTTTGGTTGGAGGAATGATCTTAGGCATTCTTTGTTTTATTTGCAAGACCTCTTTAGCCTTTCGAGCCGCCCTTTGCACGCATAATATCACTAGTACCCAATTTGAGCCTTTAAAACCTTTTCTTTGGCAAACTCATTACAAACCTTTCGCCTTTTGTAAATAATTCCCTCTCTTGAACCCATCCCTCCTTGAACATTGAGAATGAGGCTAAAAGCCTAAGTTGGGGGTGGTGTCAAATTGGATATTGGTAAGGTTGTACGGTGAGTGTAGGACCACATGCCTCAAAGGTATTTGTTTTAAATCATTCAAGCTCCAAAAGGAAGAAAAAAGAGAAAAAGAAAAGATATATGTATGTAAAAAGAAAAAGAGAAAATATGTGTATGTATATAAAGTATGGAGCCTTGAATAAAATTAGAAGAGGTATGTAAGGTCATTCTATATTGGAAGCTAGATGCAAATGAGGCTATGGGGGTTTGAAAAGAAGCAAAGTGCAAAAAAAAAAATGTGAGTAGTGTTCAAGGAGGGTGAAGTCACTTGTACCCAAATGTCTATCCAACCCTTCCCTAAACCTACATTACAAGCTAAAAAAGTCCTTATGGGACCTCCAACCGAACATTCTTGAATAAAGCGATGAATTAAAATAAGGGCAAGCTTATGGTATGAAATGTTGTAACGCTTGAAGTTCTTTCTGAGAGTGAGTGTATTTGTGAACTGTCCCTTTTTGTTTTCCTTGTAAATATTGTGATTTTGGGACCTTCTTTCTAGTGGGGGTACACGAACTGTGGAGTTAAACAGAAGTTGAGTTTTTAAGTCAAATGCAGTTGCACTCAGCTGAGAGTAACATTTTGTCGCAATGTCTGAGGCTCAAGGTTCACAAGCTGATTAGTTTTTCTTGTATATACTGTGGGTTCAGAAAGGGTAAGCAATTGAAAGTGCATGCTTGAAGTACTAGCAACGAATACCACCCGTGGTCACTATTGTTTCATGTTTTGTAAATGAAGTCTAGAATATGTTAAAGTTGTTTTAGTTGCTTGAGGACAAGCATGAGTTTAAGTTGGGGGTGTTGATGTGCCGGAGAATTTCGGCACATTTTGACACTAATTGCTTAGATTTTAGCTTGTTTTAATGCAATTATTTCCCTTACTTATGTAGTTTTGGTGTTTTTATAGTACATAAGGACTAAAGACTCAAGAGCATGGCAATGGAATCATAAAAGACAAGAAAAGAGCAAGATGTAGCGAAATTGCGAGTCTGCGATACACAATGCGATCGCAGATCACTTCTGCGAGCCGCAGAATGCACATTCAAATCGCAGACAAAAGCAGAGCCCTGGGTAAATCTCAAGTCAAGAATGCGGTCCATTATGCACC
This sequence comes from Nicotiana attenuata, assembly GCF_001879085.1. Classification (NCBI taxonomy): domain Eukaryota; kingdom Viridiplantae; phylum Streptophyta; class Magnoliopsida; order Solanales; family Solanaceae; genus Nicotiana; species Nicotiana attenuata. Next base: position 275,996 of record NW_017671549.1, on the reverse strand, counting down.
CGCAGAACCTGTCTGCGAGCCGCATAGTAGTCCGCAAATCAACCATGAAGGTCGCTGAAGGACGAAGATGTGATGCAAAATGCGATCGCATTTCTGCAATGCGGATCGCATAATTGGAATGCGATGAAGATCTGAAAATAGGGTTTCAATCTGCGATGAGGACGTTTAAGATGCGGACCGCATGTACGCTCTGCGACGAGAATGCGGTCGCATTTCTGACCTGAAAGGGTATTTTTTTCCGTTTTCTGTCCCGATTTTCTATGCACTATAAATAGTTTTATGAGGGTTTTGTGGGCTCATCTTGTCTAGTCTTTGAACTACATTCCAAGACATTAATATTCCTCACTTTTGGAACCTTTTGGGTGAAGATTCTCTACTTTGTAAGCTTTTATGACATTAAATACTCCTTGGATTTTGTATTGTAGTATGAGTGGCTAACTTTAAATACTAAGGTTGTGGACCCTAAATGGGTGTTATGTTAATGGGTGTTTAACATTGAATATATATATATATAATGGTTGGTTGATATTTATTTACTTCTCATTCTTCATTTATTGTTGGTGGTTGCAAACATTAACAAGTGCCATTTTATTCTTACTTTGCTTGGGAAAGTGGGTTAGAATTTGGTAGAAGTAAATAACAAAGACTCGAGGCTTTAAACCTTGTTTAATAGAATCGCTTAGGAATAAGTGGGTTTTATTTGGCATATATTGATGGTTCTTCATTGCAACTCTTTTATATTTGGAAAAATCATAAAGAGGAAATACTACCCAACTATTGGGAAATATTGGGTAGTCATTTAGGCATCATTTGCATATCAAAAGAACCTTCCATTAGAAATATATCATATTAACACCGATAGCATTACACTTCATTAAAGGGGACACAACCTTGTTTTCTTTAATCAAATTAATTACTCTATTATTATTCCAATTCGTTGTTACTTCAAAATAAACTCAATTCATAGTCTTGTTACTATAAAACCATTCTCTTGTTACTTTTAATCGAATAGAGATACGACTTTAGTCGAGCAACACACTATAAGAGTAACCTTTTAAAACCTATTCCCTGTGGGATTCGACCCCAACCTTGTTGGGTTATTATATTTGACACTGACTACCTTACACTATTTATTAAAGAGTAATTTGGGCGTATCAAACCCCAACAGTGAGGGTGTTATATATATATATATATATATACTGTGGATCGGGCTGCACGCCGCAGCAAATGCTTATATATGGATAAGGCCCCTACGGAGTCTGCACACCTACAGTGAGCGCAGTCGACTATCTATATGGATCGGGCTGCACGCCGCAGCGATGTACGCATCGGGCTGCACGCCGCAGCGGTTATTCTGATTTCTATTATTATGAGAGTTATATTGGCTAAGTGCAGAGAGTGAGCCCGAGGGGCGGATTTCTACTTGTTATTACCTGTTAAATTACCTGATTTGAGTAGATTTAATTTGACTTATTCGCTGGTTTACAGCTTAAGTGATTTTACTGGTTTGATATAGAATTGCCTTGTGCCATTACGTCTTTTCATGCTTTCAGTCATTATTTATATTTATTTCTCACTGGGTCGGAGTACTCACATTACTCCCTGTACCTTGCATGCAGATCCAGGTGTTCCAGAGGCTGAGTGTGAGTTCCCCCGTTGATCAGCTTTCACCGGAGACATCGAGGTAGCTGTATGGCATCCGTAGACCCGATTCATCCTTCTATCTTACTATTTTTCCGCATTTCCAGACATTTTCTATATTAGGTTGTTCAGACTTGTGATAGAGGCTCTTGACTTGTGACACCTGATCGGTGGGCTATGTATTAGTATTGTCTTTGATTTCCACATATTTAACTTACCGTTTCAAACTTTTAAAATGCTAAATTGGTATTTAAACTGCGTTAGCTGGTAATGAACTTTATAAGGAATGGGTTGAGGTTAACAGATAGCCAGGCTTGCCTAGCAATGTGTTGGGCGCCATCACGATCGGGATTGGAGTCGTGACAAGTTTTGTATCAGAGCCTAGGTTACTAGGTCTCGCGAGTCATGAGCCGGTTTAGTAGAGTTTCGCGGATCGGTACGGAGACGTCTGTATTTATCCTCGAGAGGCTGCAGAACCTTTAGTAAAAACTTCATCTTCTTGAAATTCTTGTCGTGCGAATTTGTTGATCCGAGTACTAAACTTTTCTTTATTCTATTCTCTCGTAGATGGTGAGGACTCGCACTACCGGACGAGGCGGACGACCACCAGTACCACCCACTGAGGCCACCAGTGGTCGTGGACGCGGTCGTGGTCGTGGCAGGGGCAGAGCAGTGGGGGCAGCACCTGTTGATCCACCAGTTTCCCCAGCTCTGGATCAGGCTCCAGCGGTAGATACTCCAGCAGCACCTGTTCAGGCACCAGTTGTGCCTATCGTGATTCCGGGTCTTCAGGAGGCCTTGGCACAGATATTGACAGCTTGCATTGGCCTGGCTCAGGCAGTTTCAGCCACCACAGCAGTAGCTACTTCACAGGCCGGGGGAGACAATCAAACCCCCGTTGCCCGCACACCTGAGTAGGTATTGCAGGTAATACATATGCCAGAGGCACCTCCAGCTCAGCCGGTTGCACCAGCGCAGGAGTTCAGGATTCCAGTTATGCCGGATGATGAGCAGCGGTGTCTTGATAGGTTTGGTAGACTCCAGCCTCCATCATTCAGTGGTGCTGAGGGCGAGGATGCCTAGGGTTTTCTGGGTAAGTGGTAGCGGATGCTCCGTACAGCGGGGATTCTTGAGTCTAGTGGTGTGGCATTCACCACCTTTCAGTTTTCTGGGGCTGCCTTCACTTAGTGGGAGGCGTATGAGAGGCGTAGGCCTGCTGGAGTAGCACCCCTTACGTGGAAGCAGTTCTCTGTTCTCTTTTTAGAGAAGTATGTACTATAGTTATGCCGAGAGGAGTTGCACAGGCAGTTTGAGCAACTACGTCAAGGAGAGATGACGGTAACGCAATATGAGATGAGATTCTCTAAGCTAGCATGACACGTAGTTTGGTTGGTTCCCACAGATCGAGAGAGGATCAGGAGGTTTCTTGATGGCCTCACCTATCAGCTCCGTATTCTCATGACCAGGGAGAGGGTGACTGGTGCTACATTCGAGGAGGTTGTGGATATTACCAGGGAGATTGAGTCTGTCCATCGCTAGGAGCGAGAGGAGAGGGAGGCCAAGAGGCCTCGAGGATCTGGTAGCTACAGTGGTGCTCCTTCGAGGGGCCAGTT
>NW_017671549.1:252260-272662 GCF_001879085.1 Nicotiana attenuata | reverse complement strand
GGCCAGTCATCACTCAGTGCCCTCCCAGCTCAGAGTTTATCTCGTGCCCCATCAGTCCAGGGTTCTTCCGTGCCAGGTCCTTCTACTGGTCACTCCGGTGCGAGGGGTTCCCTTCAGTCCCCTTCCCCAGCACCTGGGAGTTCTTATGAGTGCGGGGAGTTTGGGCATATCAGGAGGCAGTGTCCCCGTCGTGTAGCTAGCTCGTCTCAGTAGAGGGGTCAGCCCTCGACTTCTACCCCAGTTACTTCACCACCCGCCCAGCCAGATAGGGGTGGAAGTCGGGTAGCCAGGGGTCGCCCTAGAGGGGGAGGTCGATCAGGCAGTGTCCAGGCTCATTTCTATACTATTCCAGGCAGGCCATATGTCATTGCTTCAGATGCTGTCGTTACAGGTATTGTTACAATCTACCACAGAGATGCCTCTGTATTATTTGATCCCGGTTCTACCTATTCTTATGTTTCTTCGTATTTTTCTCACCATTTGGGTACGCCCCGAGAGTTTCTTGCTTTGCCTGTTCATGTATCTACCCCGATGGGCGATACTGTTGATGTAGACCATGTGTACCGGTCATGTATAGTGACTATTGGGGGTCTGGAGACCCGAGTTGATCTATTGCTATTAAGCATGGTGGATTTTGATGTTATTTTAGGCATGGATTGGTTATCTCCGTGTCATGCTATTCTAGACTGTCATGCTAAGACAGTCACTTTGGCTATGCCGGGTGTTCCGCGGATCGAGTGGCGTGGTATGACTGATTATGTTTCGAGTAGAGTGATTTCTTTCTTGAAAGCCCAGCGTATGGTTGCGAAGGGTTGTCTCTCGTATCTTTCCTTTGTGAGGGATGTTGGAGCTGAGGCTCCCAGTATTGATTCTATCCCAGTTGTGAGGGACTTCCCTGATGTATTTCCTACAGACCTGCTAGGAATGCTACCGGATAGGGATATTGATTTTGGTATTGACCTGGTGCCGGGCACTCAGCCCATCTCTATTCCGCCATATCGTATGGCCCCAGCGGAGTTGAAAGAATTGAAGGAGCAGCTTCAGGAGCTCCTAGATAAGGGGTTCATTCGGCCTAGTGTGTCACCTTGGGTGCGCTAGTTCTGTTTGTAAAGAAGAAGGATGGCACAATGAGAATGTGCACTAATTACAGGCAATTGAACAAGGTAACGATTAAGAGCAAGTACCCCCTGCCTTGCATTGATGATTTATTTGTCTAGCTTCAGGGAGCGAGGGTGTTCTCCAAGATTGATCTCCGTTCAGGGTATCACCAGTTGAATTCAGATATTCCTAAGACTGCTTTAAGGACTAGTAAGGTCACTATGAGTTTCTTGTTATGTCTTTTGGGCTGACCAATGCCCCAGCAGCGTTCATGCATTTGATGAACAATGTATTTCGACCTTATCTGGATTCGTTCGTTATTATTTTCATTGATGATATTCTGGTGTATTCGCGTAGTCAGGAGGAGCACGCGGAGCATTTGCGAGTTGTATTGCAGAGGTTGAGGGAGCAGAAACTTTATGCAAAATTCTCCAAGTGTGAGTTCTGGCTCGGTTCAGTGGCTTTCTTGGGACACGTGGTGTCCAACGAGGGTATTCAGGTTGGTCCGAAGAAGATAGAGGCGGTTCAGAGTTGGCCTGGACCGTCCTCAGCCACAGAGATTCGTAGCTTTCTTGGGTTGGCAAGTTATTACCATTGGTTTGTTCAGGGATTCTTATCCATTGCATCGCCCTTGACCAACTTGACTCAGAAGGGTGCTCCATTTGCATGGTCGGACGAGTGAGGAGAGCATTCAAAAGCTTAAGACAGCCTTGACCACAGCTCCAGTGTTGGTGTTGCCATCAGCTTCAGGTTCATATACCGTGTATTGTGTTGCTTTGAGAGTTGAGATTGGTTGTGTATTGATGCAGGAGGGAAGGGTTATTGATTATGCTTCTCATCAGTTGAAGCCCCACGAGAAGAACTACCCTGTTCATGATTTGGAGTTCGCTGCCATAGTTCATGCATTGAAGATTTGGAGGCATTACTTGTATGGCGTATCTTGTGAGGTATTTACTGATCATCGCAGTCTTCAGCATTTGTTCAAGCAAAAAAATCTTAATTTGAGACAGCGTAGATGGTTGGAGTTGCTTAAGGATTATGACATCACCATATTGTATCATCCGGGAAAGGCCAATGTAGTGGTCGATTCTTTGAGCGGAAAGGTACTGAGTATGGGGAGTTTGGCGTATATTCCAGTTGGGGAGAGACCTTTTGCAGTTGATGTTCAGGCCTTGGACAATCGGTTTGTGAGATTAGATATTTTGGAGCCCAGTCGGGTGTTGGCCTGTGTAGTTTCTCGGTCTTCTTTATATAACCACATCAGAGAGCACCAGTATGATGATCCGTATTTGCTTGTCCTTAAGGACAGGGTTCAGCATGATGATGCCAGAGACGTGACCGTTGGTGATGACGGTGTGTTGAGGATGCAGGGCCGGATTTGCGTGCCCAATGTGGATGGGGGAGTTAATATTGGAGGAGGCACATAGCTCGCGGTATTGCATTCATCCGGGTGCCGCGAAGATGTATAAGGATCTTAGACAACACTATTGGTGGCGGAGGATGAAAAAAGATATTGTGGAGTTTGTAGCTCGGTGTCTCAATTGTCAGCAGGTGAAATATGAGCATCAGAGACCGGGTGGCTTGCATCAGCAGATGGTTATTCGACGCCCCTTTTTTTCTCACGAAATCTGGTTAACGACATTCGGGAAGACAACTCTATTCCCTTTTGGGAATTGGGTTTTTGGAATTGAAGAGTCGCCACCTAATGATTAAGTGCATTAGGACACTAAGAGTTTTGAGTTGGAAAACCAGAGTTCGGGTAAGGGCTAGAAATTATCTCGAGGGGAAGGTGTTAGGCACCCCTCAAGATCCACTAGTGTGGTTCCCGGCCATGCTATGTTGTGACTTTAATGCAAATAGATACACAAATAATTTTACTCAGAAGGGTTACAAATAGATACGTGACAAGTATGTTGGAATCAAGGTCTAGATGATCTACAATTTGTTTAAAGAAGGGACTAAAGGCAGAAAATTAACCGAAACATTGAATAAACAAAGAAGAAAATTTTTGGAAGAAGGGAATAATGCAGTAAAATTAAAGGGGGAGTTTTTGAGTAGTTGAAAAGACAGAATTTTCTTGATATTAAACAAAGTTACATAAGGAAAGGGGTCCTAGGTTTATAAATCACATGGATCATCCACACAACACCGGTAATCAATCGTATGCGTAGTGTTATCGTGTGATCATCATCTCCATGTCTACCCTTCCCACCCCGTTAAGGTATTAAGCGCGGAAAGGTATCATAACCTACGACATGCTATTACCCGTCCCACCTATCAGTCCTAGAGGCTTTAGGACCACTAATCCTAAAGGGAGGGAGTTTGGCTTTTCAGAGGTTTAAAAAGGTTAAAATACTAAGGCGTCAAGCAAAATACATGAAATAGTTATGGGATCTCAAAACAATAAAGGCTCAGATAAACGTCCTTTAATCACAGAAAATCATGTAGTTTAGCATGTCTTGCATGTACTGATTAGGTCAAAATTACGCTTATCGTTAGGCAGGCTGGTTCATTGCATATTTTCAGGCAAGAAGTTCGCATTAGGCTCGCCTGGCTGCAACTTATCAAAGACCGGTGCAATTAATTAACTACATACTTGTTTGCCTATGTGATGACCTATAGGCATGGCATCTACTGGTATCAGGAATAAAGAAACAAACTGATTGCAGAAAGTTGCCAATTTTAACAGCATAGTGCGAGTTCTGTAATTAGTTTACTACTGACGTGCTAATCTTAAAATGAGTGATTCATATTTGATTGATAGTTCCTATAGGCATGCTTTATAGCGTCGTTAATTTAAACACTTTTTTACAGGCGTAACTGAAATGTAGAAATCTTACGAGCATGGTATCTAAGGTGCACTTATTTATTATTTGACCTATAATTGTTTGCTTAGTGATGGATGTAAAAATACAGAATCTTAAAGACATGGTCTCTACATGTAAAGTTCTTATGAGCAGGATTATATATGATATGCAGAGTTCTTATGAGCATGGTTTCTACATATGAAGGTGCAGAAATCCTATGAGCATGGTTTCTATATGATATGTAGAGTTCTTATGAGCATCGTTTCTACATATGAAGGTGCAGAAATACTATGAGCATGGTTTCTATATAATATGCAAAGTTCTTATGAGCATGGTTTCTACATATGAAGGTGCAGAAATCCTATGAGCATGGTTTCTATATATGAAACTACAGAAATTTAAAGAAAACTCCTATAGGCAGGATATCTACCCTTATGCATACATAGATAACTCTCCCCTTTTACTAAAACCCCATAAGTTATTACAAAATTTTATTACAGACCAAAATGAATCAAAACAGCAAAATAAAATTACATCAGAACTCTCAAGCTGCATCCAAGGAACCTAATTCAAACCCAAGGTCTAACAATATGATATGAGCCAACTGCCAGGATCAGGTTCCAAAGCCTTTCTCTTATCCGGGACGTGTCAAAGTTCCAAGGAGTTTCAAGAACTCCGAGCAACGCTCACACAAAGATATCATTAAAGAACTGAGTTAAAGTGCTGTGTGGAAGGGCCATCCCTCCAATGCCCAAGTTCAGAGGGAACTCAAGGTCCCAAGGCGAGGCTCATTGGAGGGGGGTAGAACTTAGAGTCTAGGAACAAGTGTAAGTGCAATAGAGGGATTTAAGGGATGACAAGGCAGGCTGGTGGTCATGCCCAGCAACATAAAATGCTGGCACACCCCTGCCCAGCCCACTAGCCAAACATTGGAGAGTCTAGGACCTATTGAAGGTCAAACCATGGCCTGGGCAGTAATTGGGATACTGTCAGGCCAAGGTTTCAACTCAACACATAAGGGGAGCTAGGGGTAGGGACTCACATGAAAGCAGAAGCAAAGAAAGCAAAAGAAAGCTTAGCATAAGCTACGAAGCATGAACAACAAACCACACAGAAGAATGAAACTATAGCATAAACATGTAGGGATGAGGCAAAAACTTAAATGAAAGGGCATACCAGTTTTCAGAAACAAGCAAGCAGGGAGAAGCAGTAGACTTAAGGAAGCCAAGTTGCAATCAAGAAGCAAGAGTGTAGTTTTTAGAGGAGAGTTGTGATGATTGAAAATCGTGTGTGTGCTTAAAAATTGTGTCATGTATTTATAGTGCAGAAAAGAAGCTGAAATAGGTAAGAAAATAGTTTGAAAATAAATCACACAAGGTTTCCCTTTAATTAAGGGATTCTGATTTCAAACGGGCAAGGTAAATAAGGAAAGGCTTTTGACAATACACGGTCATGCAAATTAAGGAAAGGAAATCAGTTGACAGCCAAGCAATCAAGAGTCGAAATTTTTGTATGAATGAACCAAGTCAGAAAAAGGTAACAAGAGGCTTCACTTAAGAAGAATCAATAGCAATCAATTAACCCCAAAAAAAGGATTCTGATTCGACCACAAGTTGGAAAACCTTTTGAAGAAAGATTTTAACACATATAAAAGGGGTTGTCATGCTAATCAGAAGAGTTCATACACAAAAGGATTCAAACTGATTATATAGATCCAAAGTGAATATGAGAGAGTCCATGGCTCGAATAGAACCCTAGTCCAAACATACAAGACCACACTCGCCAAAAACCCCAAATCCTAGGGTCTTTCGACTTGAACCAAATGCAAAGAAGAGAAACAAGCAGATACAGTAGAAAGTTTAATGTAAAATAGAGTAAGGGAATTAATTTGAAACACAATGATAGTAGAAGAGACAGTAGAGGCAAATACGCTTAAGCAGGCATAGTAAGAACACTCAGTGAACATGGTTGAAAACTGCAGTAGACGAATCATGTCAAGTCATAGTGGAAGGCCTGTAGCAGAATATAGCATGCGAGACATAGCATAGAAACATGGCATATAAACATAGCATGTGAAAACATAGTAGAGAGAAGAACAGAATACAGAAGACATGATAGAAGAACATGTATATATGAAAACACATAAGAATATAAAACACACATAAGAAAGGAAGAAGAAAAGTCGGAAAACACTGAAACATTTTCGGAAAAACCTAAACCAGAAGAGAGGCGACTTTGAAAACAAGATTTTAAAAGAAAAAATTGGGGAAACCACTTGGAAACTCAAGATAAAGCATGAATACACACAGATCTTGAGATAACCGGAGAAGAACCTCGATAGTTAGGGTTTTCAGATGAACCCTAGAATGAGAAAGGCTTCGAAAACGTCCGATCTAAGTCGGATGAGACTAGAAACAGGCTCAGGAGGCTAACATGTGCCGGAGCCAAGCCGGAGATGGCTGGAAACCTCAAGTCGGCGGAGGTCTGGGTGGAGGCCTTTGAGGTTTGGCCTCGATCCTTCGAACAAACAGGCATGCAGGAGCCATAGGAGTTGGTATAGGCCGTCCATGGCCTGAGAAGCCATGGACGCCGGTGAAAATATGGTGGAACAAGGTAAGGGAGGCTAGGGTTCCGGGAGAGGTTGAGAGAGAATTGGGAGATGAGGGGTTCAGGGCGGCTGCAGACGTAAAACGATTAGGGTTAGGGGCTGATTGGGAAATTAAAAAAGGAAAGGGAAACAGGGACCGTTGATTTAGGCGATCAACGGTTGAGATTAGAGAGGGTAGGTGGGAAACGGGTTTGGGTCGGTTTGCATGGGGACTGGGTAAGGGTAATTGGGTCTGAGATTAGGTTTAGTTAGGAGTTAATTTTAGGCCATAATTTAAATAATTGGGGCTACCTTTTAAATAGCCATTTTTCCCTTGTTTGATTTTATAAAAATAGTAAAAATGATTTTTAAAGAGCATTGAAAACACTGAACCAATGAACAATACATAGATATTAGTTGAAAAATACTGGGACTAATTTTATAGCTATAAAAAACTATTAATCGTAAAATAGGCTAAAATTGCAATTATATGCAATTTGACTTTTAAAATACCAAATAAATTTGTAAAAATGTATAAAAATTACCATAGCTATATTTTGGTGTAAATATGAGAATAAAATAAGTTATTCACCAAGATGATAATTTTGGAAATAATTATTGGTTTTATACTGCTAAAATGGATAATAAATTGGTTCAGAAATCGTTAAAAAATTGGGAAAAATACTAAAACACTTAGGCAAATATATATATATATATATATATATATATATATATATATATATATATATATATATATATGTATACACTATTTTGAGTATAAAAAATATATAGGGAAAAATTGGGTATCCACAATTCCCGAGTGGAAGTGGGAGAGGATCACTATGGATTTGTTATCGGACTCCCACGGACTTTGAAGAAGTTCGACGCTATTTGGGTGATTGTAGAAAGGCTGACCAAGTCCGCGAACTTCATTCCTATCTGTACTACTTATTCTTCAGAGCGGCTGGCAGAGTTATATATTCGGGAGATAGTTCGGTTGCATGGTGTCCGAGTTTCTATTATATCAGATCAGTGCACTCAGTTTACTTCCCAGTTTTGGAAGTCGGTTCAGCGAGAGTTGGGCACTCAGGTGCAGTTGAGCACATCTTTTCACCCTTAGACGGATGGGTAGTCCGAGCGCACCATTTAGATATTGGAGGAAATGCTACGCGCCTGTGTTATTGATTTTGAAGGGTCATGGGATCAGTTTCTACTGCTTGCAGAGTTTGCTTATAACAACAGCTACCAGTCGAGTATCCAGATGGCTCCGTATGAGGCTTTGTACGGGAGGCGGTGTAGATCTCCAGTTGGTTGGTTCGATCCCGGTGAGGCTAGGCTATTGGGGACAGATTTGGTTCAGGATGCTTTGGATAAAGTGAAGGTAATTCAGGAGAGACTTCGTACGGCACAGTCGAGGTAGAGAGCTATGCGGACCGGAAGGTTCGAGATGTATCCTACATGGTTGGTGAGAAGGTCCTGTTGAAGGTTTCGCCCACGAAGGGTGTTATGAGATTTGGAAAGAAATGAAAGTTGAGTCCGCAATTTATTGGGCCTTTTGAGGTACTTCGGAGGATTGGGGAGGTGGCTTATGAGCTTGCCTTGCCACCCATCTTGTCGAGTGTGCATCAAGTTTTCCATGTTTCTATGCTCCGAAAGTATATTAGGGACCCGTCCCATGTTCTGGATTTCAGTACAGTTCAGTTGGAGGGTGATTTAACCTATGATGTAGAGCCAGCAGCCACTTTAGAGCGACAGGTTAGAAAGTTGAGATCAAAGGATATAGCTTCAGTGAAGGTGCAGTGGAAAGGTCGTCCCGTGGAGGAGGCTACCTAGGAGACCGAGCGGAAGATGCGGAGCAGATATCCTCACCTGTTTGAAGCTTCAGGTATGTTTCTTGACTCGCTCGAGGACGAGCATTTGTTTAAGTTAGGGAGGATGTGACGACCCGGCTAGTCGTCTCATGAGTTACCGCCCCATTTCCCCATTTTTTTGCTTCATTACGCTTTGTTATCCGTGTTTTATGTGGTTGAGTTGATTGGGTAGAGTTCGGAGTGAATTTGGTAAGAAATGAGACACTTAGTCTCTTTAAGGAAGGCTTAGTTTGGAAAAGTCAACCGGATGTTGATTTATGTGTTAGAGGGCTCAGATATGATTTCCGATGGTTCGGTTAGCTTCGGGGGATGATATGTTACTTAGGAGTGTGATCGGAAGTGGTTTTGGAGGTCCGGTGTAGGATTAGGCTTGAATTGGCGAAGTTAGTATTTTGGCGATTTCCGGTTGATAGGTGAGATTTTGATCCGAGGGTCGGAATGGAATTCCGAGAGTTGCTGTAGCTTCGTTATGTGATTTGGGTTGTGTGTGCAAAATTTCAGGTCATTCAGAGGTGTTTTGGTTGGGTTTTTGATCAAATTCATATTTCGGAAGTTTTAGAAGAACTTAGGCTTGAATTCGATGTGAATTGATGGTTTTGGTGTTGTTTTAGGTGTTTTGAGGATTGTAACGAGTTTGGATGAAGTTTTAGGATGTGTTGGCACTTTTGGTTGAGGTCCCGGGGGCCTCAGGGTGATTCCGGATGGCTAACGGGAAGTTTTGAGCCTTGGTGAATTGCAGAAAATTGCAGTAGCAGGTGCTGGCCTCATTTGGCCTTCGCGTTCGCGAGCCTGGGTCCGCGAACGCGATGAAGGATTTTTGCATGGCTGGAGATTTGTCTTCGCGTTCGCGTCAGGCGATTCGCGTTCGCGGAGTGTAAGCTGCATGTGCCTCGCGTTCGCATGGTGAGTCCGCATTCGCATAAGAGGATCTAGGGGCCCAGCATAATTGTTCTTCGCATTCGCGGAAGTGGGGCCGCATTCGCGTAGGTTCAGAAGTCCAGAGCATCGCATTCACGAGGTGAGTCTCACGTTCGCGTAGGGTTATTTTGAGGATTCAAAAAGTGTGCTTCGCGTTCACGAGGGTGAGGACGCGAATGCGATGAAGAAATATCAGAACTGGGCAGAAGGGTTTTAAACATTTCATCCGCGAGCCTAATTCATTTTTCCACCATTGTTGAAAATTTTGAGAGCTCTTTGGGAGAAATTGAAGACGGATTCAAAGAGGATTGATTGGAGGTAAGTTTTATGAACCAAAAACGTGATTATATTGTGGAATCAACCTAGAAATTCATGGAAATTTAGCCAAAAATAGAAGAACTAGGGCTTGGGATTTTGAGATTTTAAATTGGGATTTGAGGGTTCATTTTGACTCCGATTTTGATGTTCTTTATACGCATAGACTCGTGGCGAGATAAGAAACCCGTTAATGTGAAAACTTCTGAGTTTCGAGAAGTGGGCCCGGGGCTCGGGTTTTGCTAAATTCGGGATTTTTGATATTTTTCGATTGTTTTCGATTGGGTCTTGTTCCCTTAGCCTATTGTGACGTATTCGTTGTTGTTTCGATCTGATTCAACGCGCGAGGAGACCGATTTGAGAGGCAAGGGCATAGCGAGCTAGAGCTTTAGCCGGTTTGAGGTGAGTAATGATGTTAAATGATGTCCTGAGGGTTTGAAACCTCAGATTGCGCATCGTAATGCTATATTGAGGTGACTTGCACGCCGGATAGCGAGCGTGGGGTAGAGCACCATTGGGGATTGTGACTTGGTCCGTCCCGATTGATTACTTCCTATTTATTTGACTGAGGCTTATTTGTAATCATGATTTGGACTAGTTGCCATGTTTGGGGCCTTGTGCCGACCTGTAGAACCCTTAGGGGCATTTTGACTGATTTTCCTCACTTTACTCGTTAAAAAGCATATCCTCAGTCACGTTTCTATTTGTTTAAATGTTGTGAACCAGTGTTATCAATGCTAATTCTAAATGAGGGAAACATGAGGGCTGAGATCCCTACCTTATATTATTATGCCCGAGAGGCTATGAGTAAAAATGACCGAGAGGGGTTGAGAACCCCAACAGTGAGGGTGTTATATATGTACTGTGGATCTGGCTGCACGCCGCAGCAAATGCTTATATATGGATCGGGCTGCGCGCTGCAGCAATATAGCGCTTAGGTTGTAGGAGTCCCCCCGGAGTCAGCACACCCACAGTGAGCGCTGTCGACTATCTATATGGATCGAGCTGCACGCTGCGGCGATGTTGTGACGACCCAAAGGGTCATCACCGGATTTCTCTCTATTTCTGCGCTTTCGAAGCTTTGAAAACCTCACTTTTAGTTGCCTCAATTTGCGTGCGATGTTCGGGCGCGTAGCCGGAAAGATTTTATGTTAAATTCTGTGAAAATTTTCAAAATGTGGCTTTAAATTGATTAAAGTTGACTTCAGTCAATATTTTTGGTAAACGGACCCGGAGCCGCGATTTGATGGTACCGGAGGGTCCGTTGAAAAATATGGGACTCGGGCATGTGCCCGGAGTCGAAATCCGAGGTCTAGAACCCGAGGAAAAGAATTTTTCTGTGAAATTGTTTTTCTGAAATTATTAAGGAAAATGGAAAGGAAAATTAACTAAAAGACTATGGTATCGGGCTCGTATTTTGGTTTTGACGCCCGGAACAAGTCTTAAATATGTGTTAAGAGCTTCCTGTAAAGTTTGGTCGAAATCGGACGTCATTTGACGTGTTTCGGACCTAAATATCTAAAGTTGAAGTTTATGAAGTTATAATGAAAAATGATGATTTTGAGGTTTGATTCATTGATTTTGATGTTAATTTGGCGATTTGATCGCACGGTTGAGTTCGTATGAGGTTGTTGAGTTAGTGTGTGTGTTTGGTTAGGAGCCCCGAGGGCTCGGGAGTGATTCGGAGGTGGTTCCGGGTGTTTTGAACTTAGTAATAATTGCAGAAAGTGTTCAGTTCTGATATCTAGTACGTTGTTTTATGCGATCGCATAGCTTCTTCCGCGATCGCAGAGTGTAACATTTCAAGAGCCTAGTTTTGTTCTATTCGATCGCAACAGCCCTTGTGCGATCTCAATGCCCAGCTTCCCATCCCTATGCGATCGCATTGCCCACCTCGCGATCGCATAGAGCATTTTCCTTGCCCCAGTCATATTTCCTCTATGCGTTCGCATTTGCCCCATCGCGATCGCAGTGACTAAAGACCTTTACTCTATGCGATTGCAATTCCCTTTCCGCGATCGCATAGGGCAATTTTGCCCAGTTAATTTAAAAGCTCAAAACAGACCCACTACGGGATTATTCCCATTTTTCATATAACTTGTCTTCTCCAAGCTCTAGGGACGATTTTTGAAGCTCTTCTTCACAAAAGTCTTTGGGTAAGTGATTTCCCACCTAATTCCTTCACTCTTTTTCATTAATTACTGAAATCCTAGACATAAATCATGAAATCAAAGTAGAAATTAGGGGTTTTGGGTAGAATTAGGGTTTTGAGATTTTTGGGTGATTCAACCTCAATTTAGGGTCGAATCTTGAAACAAATTGCATATTTGAACTCGTGGGGTTATGGGTGATTGGGTTTTGGTCCGAGCCGCATGTTTTGACCATGTGGGCCCGGTGTCGAATTTTGGTATTTGTGGAAGAATGCTAGGAAATTCATATCTAGGCTATGGGATGTTGCCATTGAGTCCTTATTGATATTATTGAATTAATTAAGCCTAGATATCATTGTTTCGGAGTCGGATTGTAGAGGAAAGGCGGTATTTGTGGATTGATTGCTATTCTTTGGATTGAGGTAAGTGTTTGATCTAACTTTGGCTTGAGGGAATAGGATTAGAGTGTTATTAATTGCTAATTGCTAAATGATCGAGTACGGTGTATAGGCATTGTGATGAGTATCTATACACTGGTGTCTAGCGTGACCGTGGGTCCTTGTATGTACTTACCTTGATATTGTTATGACTCTTCCATGTTAATTGATGAATTCTACATAATGTGAAGAGTATGAGGATTAGTTATAAATTGTAAATTCTTTGGAGTCTCGAACGGTAAAAATACTATTGAGTAAGAAATGAAAGAAATAGAAAGAGATATGATTGATCCCTTGCCGGGATGGTTGAGTATATTGATTATCTCCCTTGCCGGGATGTGAGAGTTGTTGTTGTTGTTCCCTTGCCGGGACATTTCTTATTATTTGTTTATTCCCTCGCCCCGTTTGGTTGTGATTACTATTTGGGTGAGGAAGAGTGATAATGCACGAAGGGTCATTCCGTGCCATGTTTTGATTATATTTGCACGAAGGGTCATTTCGTGCCATGTTTATATTATTTATGCACGAAGGGACATTCTGTGCTCTAATTTGATTACATTTGCACGAAGGATCATTCCGTACCCTGATATGAGAGTTATGTGAGGGAAAGCACGAAGGGTGATACCGTGCACCTTATTTGATTGCTTTTGGTGAGAATGAGAGTAAAAGCACGAAGGTTGATGCCGTGCAACTGTTGACTTTCCTGCTCTCATTAGTTATTGTTATTGCCCTGGTTCTTATTTAAATTGTTGACATTATATCCCGACTGTACTCCCCCATAGTATGCCTCCCTCCCTCTTAACTGTTTAATTCCTGTATTCTTTCCTTTTGTTGCATATATATATATATATATTGAACTGCACAAGTTGATTTGGTAGTTCTGTCTAGCCTCGTCACTACTTCGCCGGGGTTAGGCCAGGCACTTACCAGCACATGGGGTCGGTTATGCTGATGCTACACTTCTGTGCTCTTTTGCACAGATCACGATACCGGAGCAGCTTTTGGACCACAGCAGTAGTATATTGATCGGGAGCTGACTTCAGTCCAGGGACTTACGAGGTATCCTAGCTGGCGTTCGCAGGCCGAAGCCCCTTTCTATGTTTTCAGTTTGTTTTCATTGTACCGAGACAGACATTTATATATTTTCTATTCTGACTTGTTTGCAGCACTCTTTAGTAGTTCGTGAGATAGAGACACCAGTCTTGGGTAGAGAGATATTAAACTTCCGTATTTTGGTTTTTTTTGTTATCTATGTTTTAAAGACTTCCGCTTCTATTTAAATGACTTGTTATTATTATTATTGTTGGGTTGTTATCCGAAAATGATTAAATGCTTGGCTTGCCTAGCTCCGACAGTAGGCGCCATCACGACTCCCGATGGTGGAAAATCCGGATCGTGACAGATGTACGGATCGGGCTGCACGCCGCAGCGATGTACGGATCGGGCTGCACGCCGCAGCGGTTATTCTGATTTCTATTATTATGAGAGTTATATTTGCTAAGTGCAGAGAGTGAGCTCGAGGGGCAGATTTCTACTTGTTATTACCTGTTAAATTACCTTATTTGAGTAGATATCATTTGACTTATTCGCTGGTTTACTGCTTAAGTGATTTTACTGCTTTGATATTGAATTGCCTTGTGCCATTACGTGTTTTCATGCATTCAGTCATTATTTATATTTATTTATCACTGGGTCGGAGTACTCACATTATTCTCTGCACCTTGCGGCAGATCCAGGTATTCCAGAGGCTGAGTGTGAGTTCCCCTGTTGATCAGCTTTCACCGGAGACATCGAGGTAGCTGCATGGCGTCCGTAGACCCGATTCCTCCTTCTATCTTACTATTTTTCCGCATTTCTAGACATTTTCTGTATTAGGTTTCTCACGACCCGGATTTTCCACCCTCGGGAGTCGTGATGGCACCTACTGATAGGAGCTAGGCAAGCCAAATTAATTATTAACCTTTTAGGCAAACAGCGACAATATTAAGGCAATTAGACATTTAATATGAAAGCGGAAGTTTTAAATATAAATAAACGGAAACAAGTGCGGAAATTCAATTACAACCTCTACCAAGACTGGAGTCACTAACTCACGAACATCTATAGAATACTAAACACAAGGTCTGAATAAAACACAATACTGTTTGTTCCGGTACAAGGATAACGAACGAATAATAAAGATAGAAGAGATTCCGGGCCATGCGGACGTCAGCAAGGCTACCTCGAATTCTCTGGACTGAAGTCAACCGCCAATCAACTACTGCTGTCCAAACGCTGCTTCGGCTCCGTGATCTGTGCAAAAGAGCACAGAAGTGTAGCATCAGCACAACCGACCCCATGTGCTGGTAAGTGCCTAGCCTAGCCCCGGCGAAGTAGTGACGAGGCTAGACCGGACTACCAAAACAAACCTGTGCAGTTCAAATACATATATACGCAATAGAAGAGAATACAGAAATTTAACAAGTCAAAAGGGAAGGGAGCATACTGTAGGGGCTGTAGCAGTTTAGAATACAAAGTCAGTAAATAAGGAATGAAACGGTACAGCTACAAAGTCAACAAGAGTAATAATCAAAACATGGCACGGAATGTTCCTTCGTGCATTAATAATCAAAACATGGCACGGAATGTCCCTTCGTGCATGAAAAATCAGAACATGGCACAGAATGTCCCTTCGTGCATTAATAATCAAAACATGGCACGGAATATTCCTTCGTGCATTAATAATCAAAACATGGCACGGAATGTCCCTTCGTGCATTAAAAATCAAAACATGGCACGGAATGTCCCTTCGTGCATTAATAATCAAAACATGGCACAGAATGTTCCTTCGTGCATTAATAATCAAAACATGGCACGGAATGTTCCTCCGTGCATTGATAATCAAAACATCGCATGGAATGTTCCTTCGTGCATTAATAATCAAAACATGGCACAGAATGTTCCTTCGTGCATTAATAATCAAAACATGGCACGGAATGTTCCTTCGTGCATTAATAATCAAAACATGGCACGGAATGTCCCTTCGTGCATTAACATATGCTCAACACAAATCGTGCACGGCATCAACCTTCGTGCTTTATCACTCTTCCTCACCCAAACAACAATCACAACCAATGGGGGCGATGGGGATAGACAAACAGTAATTGAAGTCCCGGCAAGGGAAACACAAGCAAACAGTTAAATCCCGACAAGGGAACAACAACAATAACCTTCGCATCCCGGCAAGGGAGATAATCACTATACGAATACAGCCCGGCAAGGGAATAATCACAATTTTTTCTCATACTCTTCACATTATATAGAAATCGTCATTTCCACAATGAAGAATCACAACAAAATTAGAATAAGCACAAATAAGGACTCACGGTCATGCTAGACACCAGTGTATAGATACTCGTCACCATGCCTATACACCATACTCGACAATTAGCAATTAGCAAACAATACTCTAATCCTATTCCCTCAAGCCAAAATTAGACCAAACACTTACCTCAACTTCCACGGCTAAATCAATCCACAATGACCGATTTCCCTTCGAATTCGGCTCCAACTCAATTAAATCTATGAAATAACGACTTTATAATATCAATAATAGCTAAACAAATCAAACCCAATGCCTAAATATAGGTTTCCAACCTTTCTTCCATAAATTCAAAAATCGACCCCAGGCCCGCTTGGTCAAAACAGGATGTTCGGACCAAAATCAAATCCCCCATTCTCCCACGAGCCCGAATATATAATTTATTCTCAATTTCGACCCCAAAATGAGGTCTAAATCAAGAAAAAGTAAAACGCCCTAGTTCTACCCATTTCCCCCAATTTACACCCTAAATTACATGTTTTAGGTCTAGGAATTCAAGAAATTTTGATGGAAAATGAAGAAAATGAGTAAAGATTTACTAACCCAAAAAGTCTTGGTGAAAAGGAGCTTCAATGGACGCCTAAGTGCTTGGAGAAGAAAGGAGTTCGTGTATTTTTTTTTTTTTTTTTTGAAAATCCCGTAGCTACTATGCTGGAAATTATAATATAACTGGGCAGAAAATACTCTATGCGATCGCGAAGGAGCTCATGCGATAGCATAGGGATAGGAATGTTGGCCTCTGCGATCGCGGAAAGTCTATTGCGAACGCATAGAAGAAAGCAGGCTCCACCCCGAATTTTTGGTTTTATACATTGCGATCGCGGAGAGGTAATGCGATCGCATTGAACGAAGAGTGGCTACTCTACACGATCGCATGAGTCTATATGCGATCGCATTGAACAAACAGGGCACCTTGGATTTATCTCTATGCGATCGCGCAATGGCCTATACGATCGCATAGCACTGGATATCAGCACACCAGAACTGAAACTTCTGCAATTTTTCTAAGGCCGGAATCACTCCGAAACACCTCCGAAATATCCCCCGAGCCCTCGGGGCTCCTAATCAAACACACACACTAACTCAACCACATCCTACGAACTTAACCGTGCGATCAAATCGCCAAAATAACATCAAAAACGAGGAATCAAACCTCAAAATCATCACTTTTTTCATCAAACTTTCATTTTTAGATATTTAGGTCCGAAACACGTCAAATGACGTCTGATTTCGACCAAATTTTACAGAAAGCGCTTAAACCACATATAAAACCTGTACCGGGCGCCGGAACAAAAATACAGGCCCGATACCAACGCTTTCTAATCCATTTTCATTTCAAATTTCCATGTAAATTTCAGAAAAATAATTTCTTTTAAAAATTTATTTCTCGGGCTTGGGACCTCGGATTTTGATTTCGGGCATATGCCCGAGTCCCATATTTTCCTACGGACTCTACGGGATCGCCAAATTACGGGTCCGGGTTCGTTTTTCCAAATAATTGCGCACGCAAATCGAGGCGGCTAAAAGTGAGGTTTTCAAGGCGTCGGAAGCACAGAAAAGAGAGAAAACAGGTGATGACCCTTTGGGTCGTCACAAGGTTGTTCAGACCTGTGATAGAGGCTCTTGACTTGTGACACCTGATCGGTGGGCTATGTATTAGTATTGTCTTTGATTTCCGCATATTTAACTTACCGTTTTAGACTTTCAAAATGCTAAATTGATAGTTAAACTGCTAGCTGGTAATGAACTTTATAAGGAATGGGTTGAGCTTACAGATGGTCAGACTTGCCTAGTAATGTGTTGGGTGCCATCACGACCGGGATTGGGGCGTGACACCTGTTCATGTTGAAAAGCCTCTCATTGCATGTTCACTAAATTACAAAGATAGTTCTGACACAATATTAATTTAAATACTTGCTAAATATTAAAGAACTTGGAATGTGCGTAATATTAGTAGAGACATTTGCTATCCCCAAGTCTATATAATTGTTCATGTATATTTATAACTACTAGTCTTAGGGTACGCGCTTTGCGCGTGTATTTCATTTCAAGAAGTATATTTTCTTAAAAACTAACATAAATATTATTTTAAAATTAGTGTTTGATTTGCATAATAAAAGTTAACAAAAAATATAAAATTTTGAAAATGATGATTTGGCAATCCTATTCAACTAACTCAATAAAGGAAGAAGCTCTCCCTACAAGTCCTCAAAAATTCTAATTCTTTTGTACCGCAAACAATATAAATTATTAATTATAGTTATAATTTATCAAACATAAAAAACATTTATGTTAGAATTTTATATAAAATTGTATAGGCATAAATAGATAGATTATACCCGTTTATCAAATAATTTAATGCAGATAGTGATTCTTAAATCAAAATCCAAATTATAGTAACATTTAATTAGTTAAATCTAAAATTCTACATATTACATAAAAACTTAAATCTCTATATAATATTTTAGCATAAATTATTGGTGAAAGAATAATTTAATTTTTTAAGGGTATAATAGTGGATATGTCGATCAACTTTATTTCTGTGGTAATTAATAACTTCATATACTCCCATAAATTTCTAGGTTGTTAGGAATCATAAGTATTTTCTTATTTTTAGCTTAATACATAGAACTTCAATAGTTATTTTTATACGGATATTTGCTTTTCAAAGTTAACATATAATAAGTAACCAAACAAGTAATTTCAAAAACAGTTCTATGTTTCCAAAACCAAATCTCGTTGTCTTCCAATAATTTAAAATTTTGTCTTTGTTTATGGTTTTAAGTTATATAAATATACTCAAAGTGTATAGTAAGTTATATGTCTATATCTAACCTATGTGAGAGGGTTTAATTTGCTAGAGTTAAAATTTATTCTATATGGAAGACATATATTTATAATGAACGGCTAATTAATAGTTATTTATCCAATTGGAATAAGAGATATATTTATGCAAGTTATGTTTTTAGATTCCTAAGCATTAGGAGTTTAGTTCAAATAAGGAAAGACCAAATAGCCAAAGTTTTAGTCAATTTTAGATTCCTAAATATTGGAGAATTAATTAGAATGACTATTTTGCCCAATGTGAACTCTATTTTTAGAGGACAAAAAAAGCAAAGGACATTTCGCTAAGGCATTTCGTGCTTTTAATATAGTATATATTAGATTATAGTCTCCTTTATTTATATAATATATGTCTATAACTTATACATTGCTTATTTATTTTAATAATATGTTATATTTCTTTGAAAAAGAAACCTAAAGTCATCGCAAGAGAAATAAGGCACATATTAAGAATAGACGACCTTCATGTCAAAAAACTTTGATGTATGTTAGATTTAGTGGAAGGTAAATAGAAAACATGCTTTGTGATAGAGCTGTCAATATGGGCGGAGCCGGGCTAGCGCAGTCTAGCCCATGTGGGCTTTAGCAATTGACGGATTGGGCTGGGCTAGCCCACCATTTTGATGGGCCAGGTCAGCCTACCCCAGCCTTATGTGGGCTGCCGGCCCCACCGGCCGGCCCATCATTTTTTTAAATATAATTTTTATATTGTTTCTTTAAGTTCTAACCTAAAAAAAGATAAATATTTAAAAGTTAAAAAACTCTTATTTGAAAAATTTCACAAAACTTAATAACTTTTTATATTTTTTCAATATATTATACTCCGTCCATTCCAGTTTATGTAAACCTATTTTTTTTTTTGGTTCGTTCAAAAAAGAATGACCTCTTTCTAAATTTGAAAATAATTTAGCTTAAACTTCCAATTTTACCCTTAATAAGAAACTTTTATAACAACACAAATACTCTGGACTCCTTTTTGACTTGTTTAGAACCACAAATTCCGAAAGTCTTTATTTTTTTCTTAAACTCGTGTCCAGTCAAGCAGGTTCACATATACTGGAATAGAGGGAGATAAATATTAAAAAGTAAAAGACAAGATTATTTTATTCACTAAAAGTCACAACTCAAAACAAACTATTTAAGAGAACGTCCATGAAACTTATGGGATATCCAACACATTATCTTCATCAAACACATTTGAATCCGCTTGTGAGAAGGTTGTCTTAACATCATCACTTACATCTACATCCACAATTCGTTTGCAATATTAATTAGTTAAATATTAAGAATAATTATAAATTTTTAAACTAATTAATGTTTTAAGACTTTGATCTTTTAAGATGACGAGCTTAATAAACTTTAAGCTTGGGATACTCTTCTTTTTATTTTTTGTGTCATACTTTTTATATTTTATATATTTTAAATACATAGTTTCATTAGGCCCACGGGCCAGCCCCAGTCAAGTCTCACGGGCCACAGGCTTACTCGGGCCAGGCTTAAAAGTGTCATTTTTAAACGGGCTCAAAAAATTCTAGCCCAGCCCTGCTAAATCACGGGCTGGGCTGGGTCGGCCCAACGGTCCAAGCTCATATTGACGACTCTACTTTGTGATGTCTCTTTTATTTGTTTTTTTTCTATCGTGCTTTGAATTTAATGCCAATATAGTCAATGTATGTTTCTGTGATGACCCAAAAGGTCATCACTTGTTTTGAAAATAAATTCAATGTTCCGCAACCTAAAAACTTTTTTTTATCTCACATCAATATGCGTGTATAGTCCGAGCGCATATCTCGAAAGCCAATATGTGAAAATCTGTGAAAAATGATGAGTTTTGTTTAAAAATTAATTAAGTTGATTTCGGTCAAAATTTTAGGTAAACAGATCCGAACTCGTGATTTGACGTCGTAGAGGGCCCGTAGGAATGAGACTTGGGCGTATATCCGGAAGTGAATTCCGAGGTCCCATGCCCGAGAAATGAATTTTTGAAGGAAATTATTACTGGAAAAATATAAGA
>NW_017671549.1:227365-249701 GCF_001879085.1 Nicotiana attenuata | reverse complement strand
TACAACCTCGGAATGGAAATCCGATGGTTCATTAGCTCCGTTAGTTGATTTCGGGGTTGCGAGCGGTTCGGAATGTATTTTGGAAGTCTGTAGCTCGTTAGTCTTGAAATGCCGAAGTGGAATTTTTGAAGTTTCCGGTCCGATAGTGAGTTTTTGATCCGAGAGTCAGATTGAAATTCCGGAAGTAGCAGTACGATCGTATTTCATTCGGATGTGTTTTTGGTAGGTTTGATCGAAAGTGTATCTGATAAAATTGATGTTTTAGGCTCAAATGTATTGAAATTAATTCGAGTTTTCCGACGTTATTTTAGGTGGTTTAAGGATTGGTAACAAGATTTGAACGATGATATCGGGATATGTCCGTAGGTTTGGTTTAGGTCCCGGGGGCCTCGGGTGTTTTTCGGATGCTCAACGGAGCAATTTTAGAGTTTGAAAATGTTGTAAAAATCTTCAGATTGTGCAGGGTCCCCAAATACCTTCTTCGTGTTCGCGGTACACTCCTCGCGTTCCCGTAGCTTTGGTCTCCTTCCTTTCGCGTTGCGTCCTCTCCACGCGTTCGCGTAGAGTAATCTGGAGGAGGACAAGTTTCTCATTGCGTTCGCCGAAGCTCACAATTCCTAACCGCGTTCCGATCGAGGCTGTCGCGTTCGCATGCTTTATGGACTCCGAGGGCTTGGGCTTGAATTTTATTCAAACGCTTCGCATAACCTAGTCCCCCACCGTTTTTGGCGTACGTTCACTAATACCCAGCCTTCGCGCGTTTCGTTTCCTTACCTTCGCGATCTGCGACATGGCATTTTTGGTCCCTTTATTTTTTCCTATCTTCGCGAACGCGAGCTCCTTCCGCTTCGCGATGCTTTACGGACCTGAATAGTACTTAACGTTCAAAAACGCAGGGGTTTTTGCCATTTTTTATCAAAATACAATTTGAGAGCTCGGATACTCGTTGGCAAAGGGCGGGTGATTCCTAGTTGATTTTGAGCTGGTTACGAGGTAAGTGCTTGTCTAATCTTGTGTGGGGGGGACCTTTCCCCTTAGAATTGAATATTTGGTATTGAGTGCCTTGTAGCGAGGTGAGAGCGCATACTTGAGCCCAATTGTTGAATCCGATTTTTACTTAAAATATTGAGATTGAATTTCCTTCAGTATTTGTTTTATTCCATTGGCAATTATAACCTGTTCTAGATTAGGAAAGCTATGTTTAGTCACTTAACTTGCCTAAAATTGCCTTGATTGTACTACACGTGAAGCATGCTAGGCTAGTACTACCTGTTGCTTACCCTTTTGTACTTCATTTCTATGTATCCCCTGCTGTGATTGCGCATTTATATGGGACTACGGATGTGGGATCCTCGGTAGCTCCCCCCTTGCTTGTTTAACTTTGGGACTACGGGTTCGATTCCCGGTGATCCCCCTGCACTTTTACTTTGGGACTGCGGGTTAGATTCCCGATAGATTCACCCCTGCACATTGATAGTTGGACTATGGGACGGTATCCCGGGAGATCCTTTGGATATACACATATATGGACTAACGGACGGTAATCCCGGGAGAATCCATTGGACAGTTGAGAAAAAGGGCTACAGGACCGTATCCTGGGAGACCCTCATTGTTATTATTGGTATTGAGTTGTATTACTCTGTGTTTACTCTGTTCTTGTGTAGTTGTTATTGCTCGTTGACCTGTCCTATCTCACTGATCGTATTCATGTATTTCTATCAAATTTTCAAATTATATTTTGCCTCGGTAGGGCCCTGACCTTCCTCGTCACTACCCAACCGAGGTTTGGCTTGGCACTTACTGAGTACCACTAGTGGTGTACTCATGCCCGTCCAGCCGCATGTTTTTCATGTGCATGATTATCCAGGTACCTCTACTCCAGGCGCACTATCCTTGAGGCGAGGAGATACACGGAGACTTCGAGGTATATCTGTCCGCGTCCGCAGACCAGGAGTCTCTATTTATTCCTTCTTAAGTTTTATTCCTTTTCTCTCAGTTGTTTAGATTTCTGGAGTTAGAGCAGCGTATATGTTTCTGTTAGCCTGTGGTTCCCGTGAGTTTTCCGGGTTTTGGTTGAGATTTGACTTCCGCACTTATTATGAAGTTGATATGCCGAGTGGCAGTTATAACCTATTTCTTATCAGTTATTCAGTCTTAATTAGTTGTTTTCGCAAATTATGTTAAATTGTTCGGCACTGTTAGGCTTACCTAGTTGTAGGAACTAGGTGCCATCACGACATGTTCATGAGAGGTGAACGGGGTCATGACAAGTTAGTATCAGAGCTCTAGGTTCATAGGAGTCACGGAACACGGGCCGGTTTATTAGAGTCTGCTGATCGGTACGGAGACGTCTGTACTTATCTACGAGAGGCTATGTAACTGTTTAGGAAAAAAAATCTTCATTTCATTTTGAATTCCCTTGTCGTGCGATATTTTCGACATCAAATTCTAAACTTATGTCTTCTATTCTCTCATAGATGGTGAGGACACGTGCCTACTCGGATGATTAGGTACCCGCGCCCCTACTGCAGCCGTCAGAGGCCGGGGCCGGGGTAGAGGTTGAGGACGCGCCACGTGGGTGCAGCCAGAGCAACCTACGCGAGCTGCCACCGAGGTACCACAACAGATCCAGCCGGAGCCAGGCACCTAGAACGCCTACTACTGCCACCACTACTCCAGCTCTCCAGGAGACTTGGGCTCAGTTCATGAGTATACACACCATTGGCTCAGCAGGGTTGCTTCCCCTTGCGGCAGCACATCCCAGGCCGGGGGAGAGACAGACTCCCGCCGTCTGCACTCCTGAGCAGCGAGTGCAGGTTGAGCAGGCTCCCGAAGATTATTCCCGCACCGCCTGTACGCGCCAGTTCAGCCGAGGATGGGTCAGCTGCTTCAGAGGACGAGCAGCATAGACTTGTGAGGTTCAAGAAGTATGATCCCCCAGTGTTCAGTGGATTAACATCAGACGATGCCTTGGGATTTCTAAGAGGAGTGTCCACGTATTCTTCGCATTATGGGCAAAGTGGAGGCCAGCGGGGTTTTTACTGCTTTTTCAGCTTCGGGGAGCCGCCTATGATTGGTGGCGCACTTATGAGATAGACAGTCCAGTCGAGGCTGCTTCACTGACTTGGACCCAGTTTCTCGGATATGTTTATGAGAGAGTTTGTTCCCAGAGTCTCAGGGATGCATCGCCGTGAGTTTGAGCATTTGCGCTAGGGTGCTATGACCGTTTCGATGTATGCTATCCGTTATAACCGGTTGTGCCAGGCATGCACCGGCTTTGGTTGCTACAGTTTCGGAAGAGAGTTTGTCAGGTTCATTGAGGGTCTTATCCCACCTATCAATCTAGCATGGCTCGAGAGTTGGAGATGGACCTTCCTTATGCAGCAGGTGTGAGCATTGCTAGGAGGATTGAGGTATGCTCGCCAGGGAGCGAGGGAGAGGGAGGCCAAGAGGTCTCGAGAGTCGGGTCACTACTCTGGTGCCCATACCCCAGCAGCAGGTCGTTATGGCAGAGGTTATTCGGGGTCGCCCTATACATTCAGCTCTTCCAGCACCGGCAGTACTCCGGCTCTGCCTATACTTAGGAGTCTTACTATGCACCTCTATTTCTAGCGCGCCTCCTGCGCGGGGTGCCCTTCCAGAGGTCAGTCCAGCAGCGCCTAGCCCCTAGTCAATCACAGCCACCGCGTCATCCCAGAGCTTGTTTCGAGTGTTGTGATACACCACATGTAGGTACTGCCCCAGACTTGGTAGGGGTGTATCTTCAGACTGGATAGGCACAGCGTGCTCCTCAGAGTTCTCAAACCATGATCACAGCTCTAGCTGCTACCTCCACCCCAGCCGGCTAGGCGTGGAGGTCTGGAGATAGAGGTCGCCCTCGAGAGGGGGCCGGGCCAGATATTATGTTTATTCCTGCAGGTACTGAGGTTGTTGCTCTGACTCCGTCATTACAGGTATTATACTGGTTTGTCACCGAGAGGCATCGGTTCTATTCGATCCAGCCTTACTTTATTCTTATTGTCTTCTTACTTTGCTCCGCATTTGGGTGTGCCTCGAGATTCTATGAGTGCCCTCGTTTATGTTTTCTACTCCTGGGGAATTCTCTTTATTGTGGATCGTGTTTATCGGTCATGTTGTTGGTTACTATTC
The DNA here is from genome assembly GCF_001879085.1 of Nicotiana attenuata. Lineage (NCBI taxonomy): Eukaryota > Viridiplantae > Streptophyta > Magnoliopsida > Solanales > Solanaceae > Nicotiana > Nicotiana attenuata. Next base: position 245,552 of record NW_017671549.1, on the reverse strand, counting down.
GTGGTTTTTGAGACCAGAGCGGATTTATTGTTACTACGGTATGGTGAATTTTGACATTATTTTGGGCATGGACTGATTGTCGCCGACTTTTGCTATTCTTGATTGTCATCGCCAAGACCGTGATGGCTGGCTATGCAGGTATTCCGCGTATTGATGGAGTGGTACCTTAGATCACACTCCAGTAGAGTTATCTCTTTTCTTAAAGCTCAGCGTATGGTTGAGAAGGGGTGTGTCGCGTACTTAGCTTATGTGAGAGATGTCAGTGTTGATACCCCCTTTTGTTGATTTCCTTCCAGTGGTACGGGACTTTCCCAATGTGTTTCCAGCTGACCTTTCAGGCATGCGCCCTATAGAGACATTGATTTTGGCATTGATCATGCTTTGCCGGGCACTCAGCCCATTTGCATTCCTCCGTATCGCATGCTCTCTTGAGTTAAAAGAGTTGAAAGAGTCAGTTGCAGGAATTGTTTCGTAAGGGTTTTATTTAGCCCAGTGTTTACCGTGGGGTGGCTCTTGTCTGTTTTGTGAAGAAGAAGGATGGTTCTACGCCGTATGTGTATTGATTATTGCCAGTTGAACAAGGTTACAGTGAAGAACTGTTATCCTTTGGCTTCGTATTGAATGATCTTTTGACCAGCTTCAGGGCGGCATTGGTGTTTTCCTAAGATTGACTTGCGCTCAGGTTACCATCAGTTGAAGATTCGGGAGCCAAAATAACCGAAGACTACCTTCAAGACTCGGTATGGTCATTAACGAGTTCCTTTTTTATGTCATTTGGTTGACCAATGCCACCAGCAGCTTTCATGCATTTGATGCATAGTGTATTCAGGCCATATCTTGACACATTCGTTATTGTTTTGTTGATGATATTCTGGTGTATTCCCGGAGTTGGGAAGATCATGAGCAGCACCTGAGGACGGTGCTTCAGACCTTGAGGGAGAAGATTTTATGCAAAGTCTTCAAAATGTGAGTTTTTGGCTGAGTTCTGTGGCATTCTTAGGCCACTGAATTTTCGAGTGAGGGCATTCGGGTGGAATCCGAGAATGGTAGAGGCGTACAGAGTTTGGCCCAGGCCGTCCTCAGTACAGAGATTCGCAGTTTCCTTGGTTTGGTGGGATACTACCTGTCGCTTCGTGGAGGGATTTTCATGGATTGCGGCCCCTATGACTAAGATTGACCCATAAGGGTGCCCCATTTCAGTGGACAGAGGAGTGCGAGGCAGCTTTCAGAGCTCAAGATAGCTTTGACTACAGCCCAATTTTGAATGTTGCCTACCGGTTCGGGGTCTTATACTGTCTATTGTGACGCTCGAGAGTTAGCCTTGGAGCGGTGTTGATGCAGGATGGTATGGGTGATTTGCTAGCGTCTAGACAGTTGAAAGATACATGAAAAGAATTACCCTGTCCACGACCTTGAGTTGGCTGCCATTGTTCATGCCTTGAAGATCTGGCACATTATTTGTACAGTGTTCCTTGTGAGATCTATACTGACCACTCGGAGCTTCCAACACTTACTCAAGGAAAGGGATCTTAATATGCGTCAGAGGAGGTGTTAGAGTTGCTAAAGGATTATGACATTACTATTCTATATCACCCTGGCAAGGCCAATGTGGTGGCGGATGCCTTGAGTCGCCGGGCAGAGAGTTTTGGGGAGTTTTGGCATATCTCCAGCTTCAGAGGGCCTATGGCGATGGATGTTCAGGCCTTAGCCAGTCAGTTTGTGAGATTGGATCTTCCGGAAGCCCAGTCGGGTCCTAGCTTGTGTGGTTTCCCCGGTCTTTCCTTATTCGATCGTATCAGGGAGCGCAGAAAGATGACCCTTATTTGCTTGTCCTTTCAGGACAAGGTTCAGCAATGGATTGCTAGAACATGTGACCATTGGAGATACGGGGTAATTGAGGATGCAGCGCCGGATTTGCGTGCCCAATGTTGTGGTCTTCCAGAGTTGATTCTAGCAGAGGCCCATAGCTCGCGTATTCCCATCCATCCGGGTGCCGCGAAGATGTATCAGGACTTGAGGCAGCATTACTGGTGGAGGCAGATGAAGAAAGAATATAGTTGGTTATGTGTCTAGATACTCAACTTCCAGCAGGTGAAGTACGAGCACCAGCGCCCGGGTGGGATGCTTCAGCAAATAGAGATTCGGAGTGGGAAATGGGAGCCATCACCATGGATTTTGTATCTGGGCTCTTCACACTGTTCCGACTACGGACCACTTTTCAACACTTAAGCTCTCATTTAGGGACTAAGTGTCCCAAAACTCTCGAAGCTCAACACCGAACGTCCCGGCAAACAAAAATAGCAGAAATGAACTTAGGGGAAGCAGTTAATAGGGGATCGGGGCATTAATTCTTAAGACGACTGGCCGAGTCGTCACACCCGTCTAATCTCGAAGAAGTAGAGACGAGAGGTCGACTTCAACACTTCCTAGTGGTCAAATAATAATATAATAAAAATGTGAGGAATTCATGGATTTATATAGCAGTTCTAACTCACAAAGCGGAAAACAGGTAAACACCTTTAACAAATAATAAAGGATTTTCAAGATTTATTTTTCATTATCTTTATCAATTTATATCAAGCCATGAAAGGCAACATCAACATTTAAAATTAACAGGCAAACAATGTAAGCATGCGCATATCATGCCGAGGTCGACGGTCCGCTCCAACAGAAATGTAAACTGTGCACTTGCCGAGGGTCGACAGCGCGCCTATAGATGCATCTATTACCCCACTCGTGAACTAACCTGCGACGCGATCAACATAAAATAAACAAACACCTTGCTCGTGAATCATGCATGCGACGCAGGTACACATAGGGATACATGCTCAAACAATCAATTAATAATTTTCAAGGAACAATTATCCAAACAAAAACTAATTCTCTTTAAACAATTTAAGAAAATAATGTTTAACCCCTTTAAAAATTAATTTACTAATCCGAGGTGATTTAAAAAATTCAAGCCATCAATAAGTTTACAATTAACCCAAGTATAGCATGCTCTTGGGTCCTAGACTACCTGGACAATACCATAATAGTAGCTACGCACGGACTCTCGTCACCTCGTGCGTACTTAACCCCCACAAATAGGTGCACATAACCAATTAACTCACCTATGGGGACAATTCCCTCTTACAAGGTTAGAAAGGAGACTCACCTCGCTCCGAAAGTTCCATAACCGGCTTCCAAGCCCTTCCAACGACTCCAATTGATGCATAACGCCCCAAAACTATTCAAGTAACAGGTAAACCAATAAAAATTCACTCTAATACTTGTAAAAATTAAAATTATATAAGTTCCCAACTCCGCTCAAAAAGTTGACCAAAATGCCCTCGGGCCCACGTGCCTGGATTCCAAAATTTCTCAAAGATAAATTACACCCATAGCTTTACTAAGTCAAATATACAATTTCCTCAAATTTACATGCTCCAATTCAAGGTAAAAGTCCAAAATTCAATGTTCTAGGTCTTCCCCAAAAATCCCAAATTTATACTAGTTTTCCATGTCTAAATCCATGTAAAATCACATATTTAACTCAAAAATAGGAAGAAATCACTTACCTAGTGTTGCTTGGTGAAAATCCCTCCTTGAGCTCTCCAAAATTGTCCAAGCCAAATGAAATAAATGAAAGAAATGGGCTAAAACTCGTGTTTAAAACAATCTGCCCAGACTTCATCGAGTTGTACCTTACGCTGTGCAGGTTGTACATCCTATTACTATTTTTCCCTGCTGTATACCTTTTAGTAAAACGCCCATAACTCCTTGTGAAAATATCCAAATGACAAACATTTTGAAGATCTAGAAACTAGACTCGAAGATGTTTCATTTGATAGGTTATACACCATATAAATCTTTATATATGGCGAGATATGAGCTTCTAAAGTAGGCTCCATGCATCAGAAATTCTGTCAAAACTGCTCCACCAGCCATTTTCAATCGGTCATAACTTTCTGACAAAATGTCCAAATCATGAATGGTTTAACTTTCTGGAAACTAGAATTCAAGGGCACCAACTCTTGTATTTTGAAAATTTTCCGATCCCTTATAGATTTCGAGACATAAGCTTCCAAAATAGCCTCCTCTATTGCACCATTGCTGTCCAAAACAGTAGTTTCAGCAGATTTTCAGCACCTTTAATGTTCCGAAATCGATCCGTTAGCCTTCCAAAATCCACCCGAGACCCTCGGGACTTCAACCAATTATACCAACATGTCGCAAAATACAATACCAATTTACCCGAGGCTTTAATTACATCAAACAACGTCAAAATCATGAATCGTACTTTAATCCAAACTTTATGAACTTTGAAATTTCAAACTTCTACATTCTATGCCGAAATTCGTCAAGTCACATCCGATTGAGTTCAAATTTTGCACACAAGTCATATTCGACATTACGGACCGGCTCCAACTTTCGGAATTGGAATCCGACCCCGATATCAAAAAGTCAAACTCGCGGTCAAACTTCTCAAAAACCTTCAATTTTCTATCTTTAGCCAAATGACTTCAAAATGACCTACATACCTCCGAATTCAGTTCCGATCGCGCTCCCAACTCCAGAATCACCACACGGAGCTATTCACAGACTCGGAATCCCAAGAGGACACCGATAACACTAAAGTGCACTTCAAGCCAAACTTATGAAATTTCTTCTAAAATGCTAACTTCCACAATAGGGGCCAAAACGTTCCCGGGGTCTTCCAAAATCCTATCCGGACATACGCGTAAGTCCGAAATCATCATACGAACCTGTTGGAACCTTCGAATCCCGATTCTGAGGTCGTTTACTCAAAAATCCAATCTTAGTTAATTCTTTCAACTTTAAGCTTCCGAAATGTGAATTCTCATTCCAAATCAACTCTGAACTTCCCGAAACTTAATTCCGACCACGCGTACAAGTCATAATACCTGAAATGAAGCTGTTCATGGCCTCAGACTGCTGAACGGCGTGCTAGAGCTCAAAACAATCGGTCGGGTCGTTACATTTTCTCCCACTTAAACATACGTTCGTCCTCGAACGTGCTGAGAACTACACTGAAGTAGTCCGAAATCACTGTTTAACTTCTCATTCACCTCCCCGTGCTACCACAACTTAGTTGAGAACATTGGCTCGATAAATTCTGAAGATATTCCTATTTATTCAAGCAAATAAGCCTTAGAGCCCAATTCCAACATCCGAAATTCTATGCCCGAACTGTTTCGAACATACGATTACCATATCAATCACTACACGCTGTACCCAAACATGATTGCATAACTTTGCTGAATTCACACCTTGCATCACTTTATTCACCGGACCACAATAACATATTCTGATCAACTTAGTCGAAATTCCACGAATCTGATGCTCCCATTGCACCCCATGACATACACAGGTCTTACTCTAACTCTTACAATACTGCACGACGGAAGAGATGTGTTAAAATTCATAATCAACTGCCGAGTCAACCAATCATTGAGTCTATACTCATGACAAGAAACATTACCACATTCTGAACCAAATAATGATCTTTGCTACTTAATATATTTCACGTAATCAGATTGCACTGATCCTAAATCCAACAATCTCGTCTCATCCAGTACGAACTGCTCAGGGAATAAGCCATCCCGACATGACAAAAAGTCTCATATGATGCTACAATGTGCCAATAGGCTACCAAGTAGAATGCGATACAAAAGGAAAATGAACTCTGAAAAGGAGTTTCAATTACCCCGCTCGCGAATCATACATGCGACGCGGGCGCACAACTAATATGAGATTTCCTCGAATAATAGGGAACAGAACACATAAAAACAAATATGAGGAACTGTACCGAATATCACACTGTTGCGGTGCGCAACCCGATCCAAACAACATACACATGACGGCGTGCCACTCGATCCACACATAGAACTCACATAAGGAGATATACGTCAAGCTAAATTGCTCGCTAAAAAGATATACCAAATATCGGTCAGAAACACGCTAGGTGCATAATACCATCCTGAAGGAACAGATAGCGCTATAGGCTACAAAAATTAAAGCACAACTGAGGTGCGATACCCGATCCGAATCTCAAGAACCATACTGCTCATATAACATCATCGCTACGTGGAATCTCAAAACATAAGAAATTTACCAAGCCGTCTCACAAATCGTACGGTGCAATATATATATATATATATATATATATATATATATATATATCATTGCACGAAATAGCTCACGACAAATAACACCCCGACTGCTCTTCCATAAGGAACACTTGCTGAAATGAACACAACTGGCCTAACGTAGGGCCCATATTCACATTTAAATCCATCCACCGACCTCAAGTCGATCCTGATCGTATCAAACTAGGCCAATAACCTTTCAAAGGTCCATACTAACTTCCCCATTCTTATAACATACAAGAACAACCGTCATAACCGGAGTACTCATCCACAATCCACAACTCAGAATTCGAGTGCCCTCCAGGCATCAATTCTCAATTTAACGAATTCACTACAACCTTCATACTTGGTTTAAATATTTAATCAATCAAGTGACTACATGTCACATTTATACAATCTTCCTGCGGGACACACTCCCGCAACCTACCATAACAAATACCTGGGTCTTACCTCCAAACCACCGGCCGCACTAACGCTGAAAAGCTATCAAGAATCATTATCCAGGATGCAAAGCCTTTTTCACAAAACACCGGTCTTCGGTGATGCTGAAGACAATACCAACTCACCTTAAACATCGAAACTCCTTTCCTTCTCATCTGAGCTCGTGACATCCTTGTTCATACCGAACTGTTACCTTGATCTCCACTTCAAATTCCATACCACTCAGTGCACCCAACATGCCAACAAACGATAGAACACGCTTTCCATCATAGCTTCGGAACCACTATTAGGTTAACACCTCCTCACATAAAACTCTCCGCTTAATTCACTTCAGGAGAACCATAGCAGCACACAGGTGAATTCTCATGACCGTAGAATATTCAAATCTCTAAGTAGTGGTCTAACCCACCATAACCCTTCTGGGATCCGCCTATACGTAACATGCCACAACGGTAGAATACTTTCTGAATAACACTAACTACGGTGGCCGACGAGCCTCGCACGCACCGTCACAATTCACTTGCATAACTTGATCACGCTGAAAGAACTGATCATTACCAGCAACATGCAAATTCGACTATGGCTAACCAATCCCTCTTCTTCCAATTTGTCCTAGATTGCCATAGAAACAATGATAACCACATTCAACACTTAACACACTCCATCCGTACTCTTCCCGAGTGACCCTGAATCACGAGACCATGCTTTCTCAAATCCCACGAACCATTTCGTATCTTCCAATTGCTACATCGCAAGTCAAAACATCATAGAACATTCTGTGCCTCTTCTCATAGGCTGCTATCAAGCTTGATTCTTAACTGTACCTATAGGCTCAAAATTGTTAGGCATCACTTCTTATCCTTTAAATTCACTAGGACCGGTGTTAAGAGCCACCCGCTCTGACTTGGCCCCGAATATAATCAATTCCATAATTCTTCTAGCACATCGATGCCCCATTGGTGAAGCACCTGGCAGAAACACTTCCCTTGGAACCCGGATCTTTACAAAGCACTATCCTGAATCCTTCCCCAGGTCTGAACATGAGCCAATAAGGCCAACGATAGCCCACCTTTAATAATTCCTTTGCTCAAATTACCACTTATGGTCCTTTCCCGTAGCAAATAGCCCATCAATATGCTAATAACCAAAAATCTCGCAAGTAGTTAACCGTGCAACCCAATCATAGGCGGTGGGACTCTCCCACTTTGCTTGAAGCCACTATTACACAACTCTAGAGTTCACCAGGGTTCTTAATCTCTTATTGACATAACCTTGCGCCATCAACCGCCAATATTCTCGATATCTTACTGTAGAAACCCCCTTTTTATACTCTGAATCATCAACCACATTCGCACGACCGATCTCTTTGCTGCATATTAGCCCATACTTCAAATTAAACCCGTAGACGTCAATCGCCATCCACTAAAATCCCAAATCATTCCAAACTCTCCTTAAGGTAGGTGGTCATCCCACTGCAAAGCCCATATGCAACTCCGCCACTCTCCCACTTTGGCGGAACCCATCCCCTTAATCAACTACTCGGCCCTTGGCCTCTTATACTCGGCCTCCTAGAAATTTTAGCCATCGCCTGACACTTCCCACATGCCTTTCCTCATCCTTTGCTGCTCAGCCGCTGCCTTAAATAAAATCTATCTTCATGGCACTTGAACCCACAATTGCTGCTAACTTTAAACCTTTCTGAAGGTCATCTTTATCGAACTGTCAGCATCAGAAATACTGATTCAATCCTAAACCACTGCACTCTGCGATATCTGACAATTGCACCTCCAATACTATTTCACAATATCTTGCCCCAAAAGTGAATTGTAGGTCATAACACCGGCGAATCTAGTACATTCAATAAGGACAACAACACCTCATAATAGAAGAAAATTCTGCCACGCTAGCAAATACCGAGTCTGGATACCTTGTCAACCCAAACCTGAACATTCTCTGCCCGATTGCGTTTCCCCTGACGGGAATAAAACGTCGAATCTCTAGATCGGGCACTGAGTAAACCTCCCTTCAAGTCATTCACTGCCTCGACACGTAGGCAAACATCCTACCATCATAACAATACCGAGGAACAATTGTTCATAAGCATCATGGCAACTTGTGCCTAGCCTCAGAGCCCTCAGAAGTACCGCTACTGGGCTGAACAATAAAATATTCTTCTATAAAGCGACGACAATAACCTGATCAGCTATACCGGGAGAACATCCCGTATCACATCTATAATACCATTGCAGTTCTTCAATTTTCGATTTATAACAAGCGGTTCGTGTCGCGTAAGATGGAGTAGGAATGAATTAAAGGCATACACCTCCAAGGATCAAATCGCACGATAAGGAATCAAGAAGGGAAGTACTCCTAACAGTCCTGCATCCTCCCGAGGATAAGTACAAACGTCTCCGTACCGATCCGTGAGACTCTACTAGACTTGACCATGACTCGTGAGACCCTAGGAACCTAGTGCTCTGATACCATGTTGTCACCACCCAAAATCTACAAAGGGTCGTGGTGGCGCCAGACACCATTGTCAGGCAAGTCAACTGAAATACTTAATTAAATTCTTGTTTTAATTATCTTGAAAACACTTCTTTTATACGATTAAAACAATACTTAGTATACTCATCCAAATGAATAATGAAATATTTAAACAACATTTAAAATTTCTGAATAAACTCATGTACATACCAGAACCCGGTGTCACAAGTACATGAGCAATTTCTAAGAAAAATTGAATAAAGTATAATAGCTGTCCGGAATACAATTAGACAGAAAATAAGTAGAATCCTGAGAGAGACTATACTAGATGCGGATCGCCTCGAGGAAATACAGCTCACCTAGTCTCCGTGTCAACCATGCCGCTATGCCACTAAGCCACTAGCCACACATATACATGTGCAACAAAAATGCACAGCAAGTGTAGTATGAGTACGAAAACAACGTGTACTCAGCAAGTATCCCGTGTAATCTCGAAGAAGTAGAGACGAAAGGTCGACTTCAACACTTGCTAGTGATCAAATAATAATATAATAAAGATGTGAGGAATTCATGGATTTATATAGTAGTTCTAACTCACAAAGCCGGAAAACAGGTAAACACCTTTAACAAATAATAAAGGATTTTCAAGATTTATTTTTCATTATCTTTATCAATTTATATCATGCCATGAAAGACAACATCAACATTTAAAATTCTCAGGCAAACAATATAAGCATGCACATATCATGCCGAGGTCGACGGCCCGCTCCAACAGAAATGTAAATTGTGCACTTGCCGAGGGTCGACGGCGCGCCTATAGATGCATCTATTACCCCGCTCGCGAACTAACCTGTGACGCGGCCAACATAAAATAAACAAACACCCTGCTCGCGAATCATGCATGCGACACAAGTACACATAGGGATACATGCTCAAACAATCAATTAAGAATTTTCGAGGAACATTTATCCAAATAAAAACTAATTCTCTTTTAACAATTTAAGAAAATAACGTTTAATCTCTTTAAAAATTCATTTACTAATCCGAGGTGATATAAACAATTCAAGACGTCAATAATTTTACAATTAATCCAAGTATAGCATGCTCTTGGGTCCTAGACTACCTGGACAATAGCATAATAGTAGCTACGCACGGACTCCCGTCACCTCGTGCGTACGTAGCCCCCACAAATAAGAGCACATAACTAATTAAAACACCTATGGGGACAAATCTCTCTTACAAGGTTAGAAAGGAGACTCACCTCGCTCCGAAATTTCCATAACCGGCTTCCAATCCCTTCCAACGACTCCAATTGATGCATAACGCCCCAAAACTATTCACATAATGGGTAAACCAATAAAAATTCACTCTAATACTTGTAACAATTCAAATTATATAAGTTCCCAACCCCGCTCGAAAAGTTGACCAAAATGCCCTCGGGCCCACGTGCCCGGATTCCAAATTTTCTCAAAGATAAATTCTACCCATAGCTTTACTAAGTCAAATATACAATTTGCTTAAATTTTCATGTTCCAATTCAAGGTAAAAGTCCAAAATTCCAAGTTCTAGGTCTTCCCCAAAAATCCCAAATTTATACTAATTTTTCATGTCTAAATCCATGTAAGATCACATATTTAACTAAGAAATAGGAAGAAATCACTTACCTAGTGTTGCTTGGTGAAAACCCCTCCTTGAGCTCTCCAAAATAGTCCAAGCCAAATGAAAGAAATGAAAGAAATGTGCTAAAACTCGTGTTTAAAACAATCTGCCCAGGCTTCATCGAGTTGTACCTTACGCTGTGCATGTTGTACATCCTATTACCATTTTCCCCTGCTGTACACCTTTTAGTAAAACGCCCATAAATCCTTGTGGAAATATCCAAATGACAAACGGTTTGAAGATCTAGAAATTAGACTCGAAGATCTTTCATTTGATAGGTTGTACACCATATAAATCTTTATTTATTGCGAGATATGAGCTTCTAAATTAGGCTCCATGCATCAGAAAAGTCTGTCGAAACTGCTCCACCAGCCATTTTCAATCGATCATAACTTTCTGATAAAATGTCCCAATCATGAATGGTTTAACTTTATGGAAACTAGAATTCAAGGGAAACATCTTTTATGTTTTGAAAATTTTCAGAGTCCTTATATATTTCGACATATATGCTTCCAAAATAGCCTCCTTGATTGCACCATTGCTGTCCAAAACAGTAGATGTAGTAGATTTTCAGCAGTTTTAAAGTTCCGAAATCGATCCGTTAGCCCTCCAAAATCCACCCGAGACCCTCGGGACTACAACCAATTACACTAAAATGTCCCAAAATACAATATTAACTTATCTGAGGCTTTAATCACATCAAACAACGTCAAAATCATGAATCGTACTTCAATCCAAACTTTATGAACTTTGAAATTTCAAACTTCTGCATTCGATGCCGAAATCCATCAAATCACATCCGATTGAGTTCAAATTTTGCACACAAGTCATAATAGACATTACGGACCTGCTCCATCTTTCGGAATTGGAATCCGACCCCGATATCAAAAGTCAAACTCTCGGTCAAACTTCTCAAAAACCTTAAATTTTCTATCTTTAGCCAAATGACTTCAAACTGACCTACGGACCTCCGAATTCACTTCCGAACGCGTTCCCAACTCCAGAATCACCATACAGAGCTATTCACAGACTCGGAATCCAAAACAGACACCGATAATACTGAAATGCACTTCAAGCCAAACTTATGAAATTTCTTCTAAAATGCTAACTTCCACAATAGGCGCCAAAACGTTCCCGGGTCTTCAAAAATCCTATTCGGACATACGCCCAAGTCCGAAATCATCATACGAATCTGTTGGAGCCTTCGAATCCCGATTCCGAGGTCGTTTACTCAAAAATCCAATCTTAGTTAATTCTTTCAACTTTAAGCTTCCGAAATGAGAATTCTCTTTCCAAATCAACTTTGAACATCCCGAAACTTAATTTCGACCACGCGTACAAGTCATAATACCTGAAATGAGGTTGTTCATGGCCTCAGCCTGCTGAACGGCGTGCTAGAGCTCAAAACAACCAGTCGGGTCGTTACACGAAGTCCGTTTAGTATAAATCGAACCTTATTTGAGAAAATTATAAATTTTGATGTTCTTAAGTGATTTCATGAATTTGAGGCTTAATTCATAGTGGTTGATGTTATTTTGATAATTTTATCACACGAGCAAGTCCGTATGATATTTTTGGACTTGCGTGCATGCTTGGTTTCGAGCCCCGAGGGCTCGGGTGAGTTTTAAATAGGCCACAGAGTGGATTTTGACTTAGAAAAATAGATGTTGCAGGTTCAGAGAAGTTGCAAGTCTCTGAACCTGGCTTCGTGGTCCGCAGTACTTTCTCGCAACCGCGGCGGGATTTATGCGGTCCGAGGAAGTGCAAGGCCAAGCCTCTACGGCCGCGCTCGATATTTTGCTGTCCGCGGTGGAGCTCCGCGGGCGCAATCCCTTTTTATACGGTTCGCAGTGAGGGTCTGAGAGGAGTATATAAACAGGACTTTTTAGTTATTTTATCATTTTCAGAAACCTAAAACATAAAGGCCGATTTTCAAGCACTCTTTCTTTTCCCAAAAACACAAGTAAGTCGTTTTAAACTCAATTCTTTCACTTCATAACTTCTTTTTACAAGATTTCATCCTAGAATCTGGGGTTTTCAAGGTGAAATTGGGAATGGTAAAACCTAAGAATATTTAAATTTGGGGATTTAGACCTCAAATTAAGGTCGGATTCCAAAACCAATTATATATCCGGGCTCGGGGGTAAATGGGTAATCGAGTTTTGGTCCTAATTTCGGGTTTGGACCAAGCGGGCCCGAGGTCGATTTTTGACTTTCTGGGAAAAACTTTAGAAAACCTATTTTCATGCAATAGAATTGGTTCATTTAGCATTTATTGATATAGTTATGTAACTTGTGGCTAGATACAAGCGAATTGGTGGTGGAACTAAGAGGTAAAACGGTAGTTGAGGCTTGAATTGTGTTAGTGGCATCGAGGTAAGTGTTTGGTCTAACCTTAGCTTGAGTGATTAGGAGTTGTGTCCTATTTTCTATGTGTTAATTTTTTGTGTACGACGTATAGGCATGGTGATGAGTATCTATACATTGGTGTCAAGCATGCCCGTGAGTCTTATGCTATGATTAATATGACTCTGTTTTGTATTGTTCATGCCTTATGTGATATTTTTATTGTTGAACAAGGCTTGTGGAAGTAATATTAGTAATTGAACATTGAAGAGCATTGGCTCAAGTTGTGAAATGATTTGTGAAGTTACTGTTGGTAATTTAACATTGACGAGCGTTGCTTCAAGTTGTGAAATGTGTCACACCTCCGTTTTTACACACCCAAAGGTGTCTATAAAGAGAGTTTTTCCAATTTAAGTGACATTATTCGAAATAAAATTATTTATTTATTTTTATTCAGAGTCGCCACTTGGGATAGTTTATTTGGTGTCCCAAGACACCGGTTTATTTTAAATTCCAAATCGAGGAAATTGCGACTTTCCTTTTGAAGTTTGCGAACCAGAAATTCTGTTAACCTGAGAGAAGGTGTTAGGCACCCCCGGATTCTGTGGTTCAAGCACGGTCGCTTAAACTATTAAAATTGGACTATTATCTGATTTATTACATGTTTTAAACCTATGGTGCATTTTAAACTTATTAACCGCTTTTAATTATTTAATGGAATTATTCTAGAACAAGCTACGATTTGTCGTGCACTTGTTTGTTTGATACACATTGCGAATCGTGTCACGGGAACCGTACCCACGATCTACAACATGTTTAATTTATTAAAAATTATTAGTTGTTACGGCCGGGTCACATAAATGTACCCCCGAATTTTGAAATTAGATACCACAGCTACGTCACGGGAACCGTACCCGTAGCTATGATGATTTTATTTATTAACGCACCTAAAGCAAACTACGAAAGTTCGAGGCATTCTCTATACTAATTTTATGTATTTGAGGGCCATGTGTTTTGAGATTTTACTTGGCATGGCGCGCCTCAAATTATTCTATTAAAAAATGGATTTCTAAGCTTAGTTTTGAGGGCCATAAACTATAGCTTACTTAATATGGCACACCCCATCTAAATAAACAAAATATCTTTTTAGAACTGAAGCTAAAGGCTATTGATTGCATGGTTGTTATCGGCTTCTGGACTGGAATAGGCCCAAGAGAATGAATGGGGAAGGGCAGTCCAAGCGGCTGAACTCTTTACACTGACTGGGCCAACGCTGAGCCCAAATCACATAACAATAAGTTGTACATAAATTGCTTAAACACAAATTAATTAAAGCTCAAGACATCTGAGAATTGAATTAAAGTCTTCAAAAGGGACTTCTATCAAAATCCTAGTCTTATTGAATTAATCAAACTCTTTTAAGAACACGGACCAATACTGAAAACCAGGGGATCCATATCGAACCCACATGAGAGTTAAATTTCATGGATATGGGCTGGTCTTCAAGTTAAGCCCACTAGCCTCAAAACTTTGCATTTTCAGCATACATTTGAAGACAAAACAAATAGGAGTAACATTTATTATATTAACCCCTAACACTTTTAACTACACAACAAGCCTTTATGATGAAAAGACACAAGAGCATGCTTTCGTTTTCAAGACAAAGAAAACATTTCATTTTCAAAGAACATGCAAACCATACAGATCATAAAATCAACATCACTACTAATTTCATTTGAAATGGCATCTTTAGTAGTTTCAGCAGAGTGCTAAAGTCATTCGAGTCAGCATACCAAAATACAATACCATATACTGAGTTTGTTCAAGAGCCTAAACCAACATTTAAAAAGAGTCAAATAACCACAAGTTTACAAACAAAACGCTCATGTTCAACTTCTGAACACCATACTCACATTGAAACCAAACATTATACCCTCACTTTCACAACCCACATTCATCTTCATAACATGTAAATAACAAGAGGGAAAGCCTAAATAACATTTATAGTTCAAAATCTACTACAGAATGTTAAAGAAGTAGAAGAAAAAGAAGAACTAAGTTCAAATACAACTTGTATTTAATCAGCCTTCCACTCGAAATACATGCCCACAATCAACTTGTTGTCCATATTTATGAAATTTACCTGGAAATTGAAAGGGAACCAAAAGGAGTGAGGAGTTAACAAACAGCAACAACTGAAATCAACTTAAAACCCTAGCAATGAAACATTAACGAACAGTAGCTCAAAACCAAACTTTTAAAAACCCCCAAACTTAAACCATTTCACCCAGGTGTTGACATGTGATTTTTGACCCTCCCCGAAATTTTACCCATTTTTAGCGTGTAAATATTTAATGTAGGCCTAATATAGCTATTTCAACTATTTTTGACTTCTTTACTTTATTTTATTATCAGAAATAAAAATTACAAAAAAAAAATATTTTAGTTCATGTATTTGTCATAAATTTGAAAAAATGCAAAAAATAGTACCCTATTTTTATCTTTATATAATTTCGAAAATACAAAAAAATAGTTTCATGTTTAGTTTAATTAATTAGGATTAGTTTTGACATGGTGTAGTATTTCTATCTTATTTTAAAAGGTATTGTGTAGTCTAGGGACCCTTCTAGACTCTTCTTTAGGACAAAAAATAAATAAAAAGACCCTAAGGACTTAACACAAAAAGCCTAGGGACTAATTGGCAAAATACACAAAATATAACCCTAATCCCTACCCCTATATAATAGTACCTACACCCTATACAACAAAAAAAAAAAGGAGGACGCCCCAAAAAAAGTGTGAAGAGGTTGGGAGAAACCCCACCCCCTCTGAACTTATCTTCTTCACCACACCCCGAAAATTAAGACAACACACAGAACACCTAGCTTGTTTCCAGCCATTACCACCGGGACTCGCCGGATTCTCGCCTTCCCACCAAGCCAGCGACGAGCTCGTTGATAAACACATACACAGTCGTTGCTGGACAGAGAACCGGCGAGCACTATACCCATCGTGCTTCTGCTTCTTCTGATTAACAACACCCGAAATGCACATCTGCCTCTTTCTCAGATTCCGATCTTCGGTCCCAAATATGGAGTACGGTTAGGTTCGAGTTGAGTTTGATGTTTCTGGCGCTGTTCAAGTGTTGTTGTCGTTTGGCGTTTCGTTTTTTTTGGGGAACAAGTTCCTGTTGTTCATTCAATTGTATTTCAGAACTGAAATCCTTGTAATTGTTGGGAGTACTCGTTAATTGAAAGGCTATTTCCGTCGAATTTTGGAATCGGAGCTGCTTGATTTTTTCTTCATTACTGAGAATATTTTTGGGCTACCAGTGTTGCCGATAGAGGTTATGCTCAATTTTGTTGCTTAGGAGTTTTAAAGCAGTCCAAGCGTGTGAGTTTCAAATTCAATATTAAGCTCGGTTGAGGGTAGTTCGTTCCGAATTTGACGAGGTTTCCGGTTCGAGGTTTCGATCTTGCTTGCGATTCTTGCTCGACTTGGATGCTATTCTTTCCCTTGAATTTGGGAGTTAATATCTGAATCAGTTGGCCCATTTCTAACTTCAGAACTTGTTTTGATCCTTATTTGCTGTTAAGGTACGTTTTCTTCCCAGATCCGGTGTAATCACTGTTTTGATATAAATTGCATCATGAATCTTTAGTGTATTTGTGTGCCATACTGCTAATATTATTAATATTTCTTCACTCGCTTTCATTTGAGCGTTGTAGCTGTAACCGTGTTATTTGGAGTTGAGATCAAAATGTGTCTGTGTTTATATTGGGCTTAGTATAAATTTTGGAAAAGCAGAAATGGCAATTGCTAGTTTGGACAATTTGTTGACGCGTCAGTTGATTTAAGTATCTATTATTTGTATATCTTTTCTATATGCACCCTTAAGATCATTGTTCTTTTTGATTTGACCATTTTACGCATTGGTTTTGTTGATTCATTGTTTTTTTTTTTGGCCGGACTCTCTAGTATTAAATTTTCATCCATTATATGTTCATCTGCATTTTGTTGTTAGCATGGTGTCAACGACCTTTGGCATGTGTATTGGCTTGAACAAGGAATTTCCATATTTCTAGATTGCATAATTGAAGTAAAATTCATACTTGATACAATCATATGGAAGTTCATTTAGTGCAATAAACGTGAGGCAAAGTACTTGAGGTAATATAATGTCATGTGGATTTAGAGCAGTAGATACAACTTATGCAAATGCCTAGTTGCTTTAGGCGCGTTATTTTAATAATATTATCTTCCTAAATTCGGGTGTGCATATCACGCAACCCAAATCCAAATCCCAAAACGTTGAATAAGAGGTGTCGAGGATCCGGGTGCATTTCATGTGACGTGATCCAAGAACAAGCTCTTAAACGGCGTTCAATTTCGTAAAAATAACTGAAAGCGGTAAATAATCTTAAAAGTGCACTATAGGTTTGAACATGTACAAAAATTAGATTTTTAGCCATTTATAATAATTTAAGCGACCGTATTAGAACCACGGGATCCGGGGGTGCCTAACACCTTCCCTCGGGTCAACAGAATTCCTTATTAAGAATTTCTGGTTCGCAGACTCCAATTGGGAAGTCGAAAATTTTCCTCGATTTGGGACTTAAATTAAATCGGTGACTTGGGACACCAAAAGCCAATCCTATCCCAAGTGGCGACTCTAAAAATAAATAAATAATCCCATTTCGAATAATGTCACTTTAAATGGAAAAACTCCCTTATACATTATCCTTCGGGGTAGGTGTAGGAAAAAAGGAGGTGTGACAGCTCTGGCGACTCTGCTGGGGATAAGAACCCATAACTTTGGTTCAGGGTTCAGAATTCGAGCTTAGATATATTGTTGTATTTGGTTTTATCTGATTTTTCTTCATGTTTCATGCTAAATGTGCAACATGTTGCTTTTTACCACTTTGATATTATCTGAACTGTATATAAACTGTGCCGAAACCCTTCTCTTCTCACTTCCGGGGATGTGCTTACTGGTTGAGACTCCCTATTCTGTTAGTGTCAATACCCTGAAATAAGAAAGAGGCCGGACAAGTTACTAAGCCGGATGGCCCTTTGGTTCCCGGTACGTAGCCCCCTCCTCG
>NW_017671549.1:195329-227349 GCF_001879085.1 Nicotiana attenuata | reverse complement strand
TACCAAACTTGGGGCAGAAAAGTTTTCTTTGTTTAGTTTCATTGACAGTCAGGAGCCCACCTGGAGAACAAGGGAATGCTTTTACAAGTTCAGCAATCAGGAGCCCACCTGGAGAACAAGGGAATACTCTTAAGACTTCAGCAATCAGGAGCCCGCCTGGAGAACAGAGGCATACGTTTCAAGTTTCAGCAGTCAGGAGCCCGCCTGGAGAACAGAGGAGCCCGCCTGGAGAACAGAGGCATTTATTTCAAGTTTTAGCAGTCAGGAGCCCGCCTGGAGAACAGAGGCATTTATTTCAAGTTTTAGCAGTCAGGAGCCCGCCTGGAGAACAGAGGCATATATTTCAAGTTTTAGCAATCAGGAGCCCTCCTGGAGACAGAGGCATTTATTTCAAGTTTTGGCAATCAGGAGCCCGCCTGGAGAACAGGTGCATCTATTTCAAGATTTAGCAATCAGGAGTCCACCTGGAAAAAAGGGAATTCAATTCAGAATGCAATTCAGGTCAGCAACAAAAGAAGCTCGTGTCAAGAATGCGAGTCAGCAGTCCAAGATGATCAATAGAAGTTAGTCACATTCCAGAATAAAAAGAAAAAAAAAACAAAAACAAAAACAAAAAAGAAAGGCAAGAAGTGAGTCCACTTGCAGAAGTTAATGAAAGATACGAGCTGCTCAAGACAAGGCTGAGGTCACAAGCTCTCCATGTCCCGTCTTGGTTTGAAAAGCTGAAGAAGATTAAACCAACACCTGCGGCTAACAAGCATCAATATTCGGATCGGGGTCCGCATGAAGCACCAACCAAGACTCAAGATCAAGCTTCAGAAGACTCATCGATAGGAATCTTGTAACTCGTAGCTGATAGGCTTAGTTAGTCTTTTTCAATTTTTGATTTTGATGTAATAACGGGACCGTGAACTGGAACCTCGGCGAAACGGCACCTCGACCGGCTCTTCACCTCGGCGAACTCCATCGTCTCACTCACTTCTGAACTACACGTGGCCTGATTCCTTTATAGCCAAGGATATGTAGGCCGCTCAGATACCAGGGCTCGGTCACATCCCTCTTTTCTCTTAGTTTTAGTCTCTCCAAATAAGGGTCGGGTCAAAAACCTGTCTAGTCATTCTTTGTCTGAAAACTCTTCGAGTTTCCAGTCAAAAAGGGGCAGCTGTTGACATGTGATTTTTGACCCTCCCCGAAATTTTACCCATTTTTTGCGTGTAAATATTTAATGTAGGCCTAATATAGCTATTTCAACTATTTTTGACTTCTTTACTTTATTTTATGAAAATTACAAAAAAAAAATATTTTAGTTTATGTATTTGTCATAAATTTGAAAAAATGCAAAAAATAGTACCCTATTTTTATCTTTATATAGTTTCGAAAATACAAAAAAATAGTTTCATGTTTAGTTTAATTAATTAGGATTAGTTTTGACATGGTGTAGTATTTCTATCTTATTTTTAAAAGGTATTGTGTAGTCTAGGGACCCTTCTAGACTCTTCTTTAGGACAAAAAATAAATAAAAAGACCCTAAGGACTTAACACAAAAAGCCTAGGGACTAATTGGCAAAATACACAAAATATAACCCTAATCCCTACCCCTATATAATAGTACCTATACCCTATACAACAAAAAGAAGACGCCAAAAAAAAAGTGTGAAGAGGTTGGGAGAAACCCCACCCCCTCTGAACTTATCTTCTTCGACCCCTCCCATCATTTTCAGCATAATACACAACAGCTAATATCTAACCTAGAGACAAAAAGCCTTCCGCCATTCTTCAGCCAAGCACAAACGACCCTCCATGAGCTTCTTCTTCATGAAGCTCTAAGATCCAACGCCACCCGCCACTCGCCGGAACCAGCCGCAACTCCCAAGAACAACCAGCCCCTCAACGCCTTCTTCTCCTTCAGATCCACGCAAGAACCAGTAGCCATACACACACACGAAATCACACAGAGTTTCGGTCATTGAGTTTGTTTGAGTTTTATTGCTGCCTCGTTGGTTCGGAGGTGCTAGTCGAGGTCGAGTTCGTTGGTTTAAGTCCCTGAAGCGATTTGTTGCTGTCTTCGTTCAAATTTTCATTGTCGGATTCATGTGTACCTGCTGATTTTCACATAGGGAAAGAGTTGGTTTCGACAGCCCTGGTTTCGTTTTTTTGCTTGTGTAACTGTTGAATACTTTTGAAGAAATCGAAACATCCATTTCAGTGATTCTTGTGCAACCAGGAGTTTTAAAGCAGTCCAAGCGTGTGAGTTTCGAATTCAATATTAAGCTCGGTTGAGGGTAGTTCGTTCTGAATTTGACGAGGTTTCCGGTTCGATGTTTCGATCTTGCTTGCGATTCTTGCTCGACTTGGATGCTATTCTTTCCCTTGAATTTGGGAGTTAATATCTGAATCAGTTGGCCCATTTCTAACTTCAGAACTTGTTTTGATCCTTATTTGCTGTTAAGGTACGTTTTCTTCCCAGATCCGGTGTAATCACTGTTTTGATATAAATTGCATCATGAATCTTTAGTGTTTTTGTGTGCCATACTGCTAATATTATTAATATTTCTTCACTCGCTTTCATTTGAGCGCTGTAGCTGTAACCGTGTTATTTGGAGTTGAGATCAAAATGTGTCTGTGTTTATATTGGGCTTAGTATAAATTTTGGAAAAGCAGAAATGGCAATTGCTAGTTTGGACAATTTGTTGACGCGTCAGTTGATTTAAGTATCTATTATTTGTATATCTTTTCTATATGCACCCTTAAGATCACTGTTCTTTTTGATTTGACCATTTTACGCATTGGTTTTGTTGATTCATTGTTTTTTTTTTTGGCCGGATTCTCTAGTATTAAATTTTCATCCATTATATGTTCATCTGCATTTTGTTGTTAGCATGGTGTCAACGACCTTTGGCATGTGTATTGGCTTGAACAAGGAATTTCCATATTTCTAGATTGCATAATTGAAGTAAAATTCATACTTGATACAATCATATGGAAGTTCATTTAGTGCAATAAACGTGAGGCAAAGTACTTGAGGTAATATAATGTCATGTGGATTTAGAGCAGTAGATACAACTTATTCAAATGCCTAGTTGCTTTAGGCGCGTTATTTTAATAATATTATCTTCCTAAATTCGGGTGTGCATTTCACGCAACCCAAATCCAAATCCCAAAACGTTGAATAAGAAGTGTCGAGGATCCGGGTGCATTTCATGTGACGTGATCCAAGAACACGCTCTTAAACGGCGTTCAATTTCGTAAAAATAACTGAAAGCGGTAAATAATCTTAAAAGTGCACTATAGGTTTGAACATGTACAAAAATTAGATTTTTAGCCATTTATAATAATTTAAGCGACCGTGCTAGAACCACGGGATCCGGGGGTGCCTACACCTTCCCTCGGGTCAACAGAATTCCTTATTCAGAATTTCTGGTTTGCAGACTCCAATTGGGAAGTCGAAACTTTTCCTCGATTTGGGATTTAAATTAAATCGGTGACTTGGGACACCAAAAGCCAATCCTATCCCAAGTGGCGACTCTAAAAATAAATAAATAATCCCATTTCGAATAATGTCACTTTAAATGGAAAAACTCCCTTATACATTATCCTTCGGGGTAGGTGTAGGAAAAAAGGAGGTGTGACAGCTCAACCACTCAAGCATAAAAGGTCATGGTATTGAGGAACGCTGCATGTTGAAGGACAAGATCCATACGCTGATTGGCACCAAAGTTATACAAGCAAAAGAGTTCACACTAAATGTCCATAGTAACCCTCTTCCTGATCATAGGGGTGAGGGAGTGAATGTGATAGAAACTAATGATGAATGGGATCAAGAGGGATCTATCGGACTTATTCGAGAGGGGTATGCTCCTAAAACATTTCCCATCACCCTCTCGCCGATTGTGGTAAAAACCTAGGCGCCATTGGAGGTCGTGGTAGCCACGCTCTTCACTGTGATGGTAGCTCCAAGACCGTTTTATAAGGCTGATGCTGGCCAATGGGATTATGTGGCGGAGGCAAGAAGAAAAGGAAAAGCGAAGATGGAAGAGAAAGGTGTTGTGCAAGGAATGACCTGAACTGACAGAGTTTACACACCCGAGAATCTCGGAGGAACAAGAAAAGAGACCACATCTAAGCCACCTGTCGTGGAGACATGCACTGATGATCATTGAATAAAGGTACATGCTAGGGAATGCTTCATTGTTGATCACCAAAAAAGACTCCTGCCTTGATATCCATCTTGTCACTGTTACAAAACTCAGATGCGCACAAGAATGCCTTGTTGAAGTTAATAAGTGAAGTTTATGCACCTACCAGTATCACTAGTGGGGAAATGGCTAATATGGTAGGGTAGATACTAGAGAGTCACAAGATAACTTTCCACGAAGATGAGCTACCGCCAGAGGGGTTGAGTCACAATAATGCATTGCACATCACTATCAAATACGAAGATAAGTTCATTGACAGGGTTCCGATAGACGGAGGCTCGAGTCTGAATATATGCCCATTGACTACTTTGAAAAAATTGGTTATAAAACTACATGAGATACGAATGGGAAGTATGAACGTGAAGGCATTTGATGGGTCTTAGAGAGCCACTATCAGAGAAATCAACTTCGATCTGTAGATGGGATCCAACTAGTTCGACGTGGAATTCCAGGTTCTAGATATATCCGCCACCTATAACATGTTACTAGGACAACCATGGATACACGCAGATGGGGCAGTCCCTTCTACTCTGCACCAGGCTGTGAAGTTCAAGTGGAATCATTATGAGGTGATTATTCACGGAGACGGAAGCAACCCTATCTACAACGACCAGACTGTGCCAGCTATCTAGAACATGAGGAAATTGGAAGGAGAAACATACCACACGGATTCAGTAGAAAGGGACTTATTAGAGTAAATTCTGGGCATGCTTTAATTCTCTAGGAGTTTCAGTGCAAACAATTGGATTGAGACATGAAAAGGATATATTATCAAATAGTCAATGTAAGAAATTAAGCATACACGAACACAACAACTTCGAACAAGTATCCCAGTCCAGAAATCTTATAACTTGACTACACTGATTGAACACATGCTAACTTGTATTAGTTCGGATGATAGATTATAGGAGAAACTGAGAGCAAAGGTTGGAACAGTATCATATTGCGAGAGTTTGAACACTTACCAGTTCGCAAATCTAACAACAATTAGAGAAGAATCACAAAATTCCAGTAGCAACGTAAGAACAACAGCAGGAATTCCAAACCCCTAGTGTGTCAGAGTTCATTTGAGCTTCGAACGAGCCTCGGGCAGTGTTCACACTAGGGAGGTAGTTAGAGAAGATTCCGGTGGACTTGGATTTCACCCGGCCACAACCAAGAGTGCAGAAAGTATTGAAGAATGATAGTTGAGAGAATAATAGTAGTGGTAGCAGTAGTTGAGTCTTATAAGGGGAACGACGAAGGGGGTTTATATAGAGATCGATTTGAGCACACAAACATGGGAAACAATCAATCAAACAAAAATAAGGCAAGAAAATATCTCATGCAAAATCAGAATCATGTAGAGGAGATGGAGTATCTCAAACCCTAGTTAGGTTCCATTGTCTGAAAACCGAACCAAAGGAGTAAATCGCCCCTTGTTGAGTGTATATAGATTGAATACCACCCTACCAAATATTCGAGCCATTCTAGTCCGATCTTGGAAGTGGTACTTGCCAAATTTAGGCATGTACCTAAATAATACCATAAACGGACGACCAATAATAGTAGAAGGCTAATAAGGTAAGTACATCATAGATGGATTCCATCTCTAGGTCGGACTCAGAGAAAAATCAGGCGGCGAATAGGGTTTGCAAAAGAGAAAAGAAGGTTTGAGAGAGTATAGAGGTAGCTCAATGGGAGCTGTGGCCTCTAGGGCTAGGGGAGGGGTTATAAGGAGAAGTCAAGGGTGTATTATGGGCCATTGATCAATTGAGATCAAGGATCGAGATTAAAGGGTGCTAGGGTCGGGTAAAGCGGGCCGCTGATGAGGCAGACATGTTGGGTAGTTTGGTTTGGTTTTTGGGGGTCGGTTGGGACGGGCTAATTGTTTTGGGCCATAATTTTGGTCCAAAATCAACTCAACAATTGGGCCATGGTTTAAATACGTGAAATTTATTAAATATAATTATTAAATAACAAAAATATTATTCATGCGGTAAAATAATTAAAAATAATAGCTTAACATTATAAAAATATAAAAATGCTATTTTAGCATAAGTAATGTAATAAGTGTAACTACGACTAAAATATAGGCTATTATTGTAACTAGTGTAGATAAAATAGAAAGAACATAAATATAATTATGCAAAAAGGAGATAAGATATTATAAAATTCATAAGAGTGTAGAATGACTAAATTTGATGATTAAATCACCTTATTTTTTTAAAGATAATCAAAAATAATGGTTAAGCAAATTAATATGTAAAAATAATCAAAATTAAAGCTTTAAAAATTATAGAAAATATTTATATGACATTTGTAAGTTGGTTAATAATGCAAAATGATATTCTGACAGTATATGGGTTACTTTATAAAGTATGAGGGAAAAATTGGATATCAACAGGTATTTCCAGCCGGGTTATTTCTTTCTTGAAGGCTCGACATATGGTCGAGAAGGGTTGTTTGGCCTATTAGGAATTTGTTCGGGATACTACTACAGAGACTCTCGCGTTAGATTCAATGCCGGTGGTACGAGAGTTTTTTGATGTATTTCTTGCTGGTCTACCAAGTATGCCGATCGGGATGTCGATTTCGGCATTGATTTGTTGTCAGGTACCCAACCTATTTCTACTTCGCTTTATCGAATGGCTCCCAATAAGCTGAGAGAGTTACAAGAGAAGCTTATGGAGTTGCTTGAGAAGGGGTTCGTTAGACCCAGTGTATCTCCTTGGGGCGCACTAGTGTTGTTTGTGAAGAAAAAGGATAGGAGTATGCGGATGTGCATTGATTACCTCCAGTTGAACAATGTCACCATCTAGAATAAGTACTTGTTGCCACACATTGATGACTTGTTTGACCTGTTGCAGGGTGCCAGGGTGTTCTCTAAGATCGACTTGAGATCTGGGCATCATCAGCTTAAGATTCGTGCTCGGATGTACTGATGATGGCTTTTCGGACTAGGTATGTACACTATGAAATCTTAGTTATGTCTTTCGGCATGACTAACGCCCCGACTACATTTATGGATTTGATGAATCGGGTGTTCTGGTCGTATCTTGACTCAAGCTTTCATTGATGACCTATATATCTACTCGCGTAGTATGGAGGAGCACAAGCAGCATTTGAGGCTAGTGCTTCAGACCTTACGGGAATAGAAGCTATAAGCTACATTCTCTATGTGCGAGTTCTAGTTTGATTATGTGGCTTCCTTGGTGCATGTTCTATCAGGTAAGGGTATTAAGGTGGATCCAAGGAAGATCGACGTAGTCCAGAGTTGGCCTCGTCCTACCATAACGATCGAGATTAGGAGTTTTTAGGGGCTAGCACATTATTATCTTTGGTTTGTGGATGGCTTCTCGTCTATTGCAGCACCCTTGAATAGATTGACCCAGAAGGGTGCTCCTTTCAGGTGGTCTGATGATTGCGAGACGAGCTTGAAGAAGCTCACGAACGCTTTGACTACAACATCGGTGTTACTGTTGCCCTCTGATCCAGAGATGTATACCATGTATTGCAACGCTTACCGCGTTGGCTTGGAGGGGCGAGTAATTGCATATGTTTCACGTCAGTTGAAGCCTCACGACAAGAATTACCCCATACGTGATTTGGAGTTGGCCGCGATAGTTCATGCTCTAAAAATGTGGAGGCATCATCTCTATGGGGTTGACATGTGAAGTTTACACCCATCATCGCCGCTTGTAGCATTTGTTTAAGCAGAGGGACCTTAATTTGAGGTAGCACAGGTGGCTTGAGTTATTGAAGGATTATGATATTACAATCCTTTACCATATGAGAAAGGCGAATGTGGTTAAGGAT
This sequence comes from Nicotiana attenuata, assembly GCF_001879085.1. Classification (NCBI taxonomy): domain Eukaryota; kingdom Viridiplantae; phylum Streptophyta; class Magnoliopsida; order Solanales; family Solanaceae; genus Nicotiana; species Nicotiana attenuata. The sequence goes on along the minus strand of NW_017671549.1, from coordinate 219,355 downwards.
GCCTTGAGCAGAAATGCCAAGATTATGGGTAGTTTGGCATTCATTTCAGCAGAGGAGAGGCCATTTGCATTGGACATTCAGTCCTTAGCCAAAAAACTAGTGAGGTTGGATATTTCAAAGCCAGTCGAGTTCTTGCATGTTTTGTGGCTTAGTCTTCATTACTTGGGTGGATCAAGGCTCGTTAGTACGATGATCCGCACTTGTTGGTTCTCAGACAGACGATACTACCGGGTAGTGCCAAGGAGGTTACTATCGGTGAGGATGGTGTATTGCGACTCCAGGGTTGCCTATGTGTTCCTAATGCGGATGGCTTGAGGGATAAGATTCTATAGGAGGCACACAGTTCTCGATATTCTATTCATCCAGGCGCTATGAAGATGTATCGCGAACTGAGGCAACATTATTGGTGACGGCGGACGAAGAAGGACATAGTTGAGTATCTAGAGAGATGTCTAAATTGCGATCAGGTTAAGTGTGAGCACCAGAGGCAAGGTTGCCTACTCCAGTAGATGGTTATATCGGAGAGGAAGTGGGAGCGCATCACTATGGACTTTGTTGTTGGGTTGTCGCGTAAGTTGAGGAAGTTTGATGGTTTTTGGGCCATTATCGAAAGGATGAACAAGTCGGAACACTTTATTCCGGTTGTGACTGCGTACTCTTCAGAGAGATTGGTCCAGATTTAATCTTCCTTAAATCCATTTGTCACTCCTGCAATGCATGCCTAATGTCAGGACAAAATTGGCTTTGATTCAATTTCTTTGTCCGCAAACTCTTTCATCGTCTATGGTCAAAGAGGGGCAGCTGTTGACGGTCAATTTTGACCCTCCCTTTTAAAATCGATTTATTTATTCTTAATAATTTACGATGAATGTTTTAAAAGTATTTTCTATCAATAAATACTTATTTTACCAAATTAACTACGTATTAGTTGCTTTGAAATTTATAATTTAGTATCATTATTATGTAATTAATAATATACTTATCATTTTTAGATTATTAAAATATAATGCACCTCAAAGATTTTATAATTAATTTAATGAATTATTTCTCAATTTTAGTTAAATAGGTCACTATGTTAATAATTCGAAGTTAGTGTCATAATTTAGAAGATAGAGTATTTTATAAATAATTACAATAATTAGTAATATATTTGATAATCATTATTTTACTTTAATTTATTGGAAATTAATTAAAATTAATTAAATAAACTTTAAAAAGGGTTAAAACTAAAAGGCTACAATTGCAATTCCTAATTAAAACATAAGATGGCCATATTTAAAATTCATTTGGCCCAAATGACAAGCCCAATCCGGAAAAAACACCCAATTCAAAGACCCTCTCTTTCCATCTTGGCAATACGCGTCTCTCTCCCTCAACCAATGAGATTGTGCCATGTCACTAGCCTACTACACAGACAAAACAAACACAGATGATCTTAGCCGTTTATTTCCTAAATCGACGGCCCATAATTTTACTCTCCTTTCCTTTTTGCTTTTCAAAACACTCAGAGGTTTTATTGTCGACTATTGGATCACAAATATCCAAAGACCACCAAATTTTCCACAAAAATCATTTTTATCCCTAAATATCAAGACCGTTGATCTAAAAGATCAACGGCCCAGATCACATCTCTCACTCTTAAACCTAAAGATCAACCCCCAATGCCCCCAAAATACTAAATCATTTCTCCAAACACTCAGCTGCCCCCGTTCCTCTTCTTCTCGCATATCTCTCAAACCAACAGACTCATTAATCAATAAGTGCAAGGTCACGAATTCATTAGAGAATCATGCTTTTTTTCTTCCCTGGTCGTGAATCCCGCCGATACCTTTCCTGTTTCGTCGCTTCACTTTAGAATCCCTCAAATTTGAACCTTGACCTTTAAATATGAAACTTTAACTCACCATCGATCTCTCACATCCATGGAAGTCATGGCATCCGTTCTGTCTCTGTACTACGAAACTCATTATTTACCGTGAAAATAATAATAACAATTAAATTTGATATTGTGAGGTTCTAAAAATACGTTATCTATTTCTATGCTAGTTGTTAAGCAGTTTATGCTATGTGAAAGACTTACAAGCGGGATAAGAGCTTGAAAATGAGATATTAACCAAACCGAATCACTATCAATCGGGGCCTCGAGATTGCTTATTCGGGGCCTCGAGGTCGAGCTAGATGCCCGGCTGGGAGCTATCTGTGAGGCCCCATAAATTTTTTTTTTGGCTCAAAACCTAGTATCTTGTGGTGTCGACTTCGAATATGTGTTAGGAATGCGTAGAATTCTTCAATAACTCAAACCAACAGACACATTAATCAATAAGTGCAAGCTCGCAAGCTCACCGCGGTTCGGACCCTTGGTATTGATCTAAGCTGGTAAAAATCAAAAGAATCAATTTTTCCAGAAAATGCCATTCTGCGGCCCAGAATGCGGTCGCAGATCTAGTGTGCGGACCGCATTCCTACCGCAGAGTGAAACAGAAGAGTTGTCATAATTAATGTTGAAAATGCGGTCTATTATGCGATCGCATAACCAGTATGCGGACCGCATAATCGTCGCATAAGTTCCTCAAGGATTTGTGAAGGTCAGTTCTGCGGTGTACAATGCGACCGCATAACAGGAATGTGGACCGCATTCCTGTTGCAAATCCAAACAGAATCATCAGAGTTTTGGGGGCAATTCTGTGGTCCAATCTGCGGACCGCATTTCAGTTTTGCGATCGCAGAATGCGACGGCAGATCTTGCTCGGGCTTCTATTTTCTAAATTTTATACCCGAACCCCTTTTTAATGAAACACCCCCAGCCCCTCATTTTTAACGACCCTCTGCACAAAATAAGAGAGAGTAAGAGAGAGTCTTGAGAGCGAAATTCATCTTCTCTAAATTTGATTCTTCAAAACCATCCGGGCCGGGAAATTTCAAGCTTATCTTCATCCCCCTTTTGTTGCAGGTAACATCCCTAACCCTTTTCACTGAGTTTCTGGTTTAAACTGAGGGGGGGGGGGAGTCTCATCCATTGGTTTTTGAAAATAGTGGTTGAACTCATACATGCATGTCATTCTATAACCTAAAACCTAGTAAGAGTAATTGGGTAGGAGTAAAAGATGGTACAAAGATGGGTTCGTAACCTAAATAAGTTTGAGTAGAAATTGTGAACTTCTTTTGTAAATCATACGCGTAAACTTGTGCACTAGATTGACGTTGCTAGACCATTTGGTGAACTGAAAATAGAAGTTAAAAGGGAATTCGGCTCCAGGTATGTATGGCTAACTTTGGACTTGTAAAATCGCCTTGTTTGGGTGTTTGAGTGCTTGGTATGTGATTTCTACGTGATTTGTTTGTGAAATTCCTGTGATTGGTATGGTTGAGTGATTGTGGTTGTGCCTTCGCTATATTGATGCAAGTAATTAGAAATAAACCAAGCTTGCGATTGTAAATGTGCTATGTGGTAAGAACTGTGAAACAAGTAATGGAAGGAAATGGGAATTGATGTGCTCGGAATAACCTAGGTAGTAACATATGTGGTTTGTCGTAGGAAATTATCATCGTGACCTATCAATGCATATGAGTAGTGTAATACATGGAAATGGTATTGATGACTATGGAAGTTCATGTAAATTGTTGTTGTTATTTCTTGAGGATTGTTGTTGTTGTTCTTTGTGAATTGTTGTTGTTGTTGTGTTGTTTGTGAATTGTGATTGTTCGGTGGGATCAGGTTGCGCGCCACAACACGAAGAGATAAGGTGTGGGTTGTGGTGATGGTAATAAGGTTGGAAAGCGATCGAAATCGCTATTGAAATGAACTATGAACAAATTGTGAAATTATTGATGTGGAAATGTGGAAGGGGGAAACAGGAGAGATTGTAAACTTGTTGGTTTGATTGCTCTTTCTTTGTGGATTTGATTGTTGTTTCCATTACAATTACATGCTTGTTTATGGAGGAGAGATTGTATACCTGTTGGCTTAATTGTTCCCTCCTTGTGGATTTGATTGTCGCTTTTATTACTGCTACTTACTTGCTTATGGTTCGAGTTTACTTGGAGCAAAGTTTGTTCATACATACCAGTACAATTCAAATGTACTAACGTCCCTTTTGCTGGGGGCGCTACATTCGTGTTATGATTGTAGGTGGATCTGTAGCAGGTACTCCAGTCCACCGATCGTAGCTCCCCTTCGTCTTCCATCAGCTTTTTGGTGAGCCCCTTTCCTCTCGGGGCCTTGCGTGGCTCAGGCCGCTTGTTTTCGGAGTTTTATTTTTGTTTTTGTGTAAGGTATAGCCGGAGCCTTGTTACCGGCAAATACTATATTATCCTGTTGTACTTTTAAAGGCTCCGTAGACAGTAGATGTGGGTTAGAAACTTGTGTAGATCCGTGTTTTCATACATTGGTAACGAGTTGGTGATTTCATTACTATTATGTAAGTATGTATGTGTTTTGTCAATTAAAAAGTGTTCTTATTTAGTCATTTGGCAAATTCTTGGAATAATTGAGTAAGGAAAACATGGGGTAACATGTAGGTTAGGAAAGGCATCTAGGTTTGCTTGGCTGGGGCTACCCGGTCGGGCTCCGGTCATGTCCCTCGAATTCGGGGCATGACACTATCGAGGGTAGTAGATGGGAGACTAACAGTTATAATAAGATCCATGATTGTTCTTTATGGCCAATAGTAAGCAATAAATGAAGAACAATAAATAGAACACAATGAATGTAAAATATAGAAGAAGCGATGAACTCAAGAGAGTATGTTAGAGAGAAGAGAGAATGTTCTTGTGTATTTAGTATTGAGCATCAGATGTCTACAAATGACAAGGGTTCCCCTTTATATATGAGGGGGAACATAGTACAAAAGCATTAATTACAAAGATATGGGCAGGTATAGCTACCTAATGCCCTGATACGGATCAGGGCTAGACCTCTAGGCTTTGTTAGCCTCAGTCGTGCGCCTAACGAACTTCCCACTTTTTCATCATAGTTGTCGGTCTATACTGCCCCGAGGCGGAGCGTCCACGAGCCTCGTAGTAGGAAAACTTGGACGTATTTTCGAGCCTTTGAGACGCGTTTTTGAGGTGTCGCGACGACAGGAAATTAGACCCTCTGATTTTACTGTATACAGATAGTCCCTGCATTTCTTAGAGTGGAACGATATGAAACGACTTTGATATCCATCTCTTAGAACTTCCCATGATGAGGTGATATTTATGATGTAGGCCTTTGCAATAACTGAGACGTCCCGTCGGTTTATCTTTTCAGTGTCATTCAATGTACTACCGATTATGATTTTCCAGAGTGACAATTTTGCCGTCGATTCAGTTCCCAAAAATGCATTGTTGCGCCTGTTGATACATCATTCAAGGGCATTAATGAGGCCACTGGTTACGCTACCACCCCCTATAATACGAACCTCCTGGAACCATTTCTTTATTTAAGTGTTCTCAGATTAGTCTTTCGCCCTTCTCTTCTCTTTATCCTCATCTATTGTTATTTTCCATGTTTGAGCCCCGCGGTCTTAGGGCCGCAAGGCGGTGTTTTCATCAGTCATGCCGCGGCCCTTTCCTAGCGCTTTCCTTTGCCGAGCGAGATTACACCGACTTGCTATTGTTGTTGTTGCTATTACCGCTGTTGTTGTTGGCTCGTGATGGTGAGACAGGGGGGCCGATTTCTTCCGATTTAGGAGGATATTTGGACTCTACACCACTGCTCAAGAGGGCGTTTGGACTATACACCGCTGCTCACTTCCCCTACTCCAGCCTAGTGTGGCACTTCATCTCCTTTGCCTTCCTCAACCTTTGAGACGCTATTTGCAGGGGGGATCGAGATCAGGCCTCCAGAGATACGATTCCCGAGGGGGCGGCGGTCGAACATAACGTCGCCGAGAATACACCCCCATGAACAACTTAGACTCTTGGCTTTCGCTGTATGTATTTTCTTTTGCTTCTTTGTTTCTGTGTAAGGACCCTTCGTGGGCTTTTGTAATCTTTTGTAAGGACCCCTCGTGGGCTTTTGTAATCAAGTGTTTATGAATATAAAGATGTTTCTTCAATTTGCCTCATATATATGATGTATTTCCCTTTATCTATGTTTGTGACGAATCTGAGTGCAGGACCCCATCGATTGGTGCATATATCGAGCCCGGGTGCGAGTATTTCTACTGACTTTTGATTGATTAACACAGCTCCCCATAGAACCCTTTGCCGATCCTGGGACCGAGCGCGGATTGGACCGATAAACTCAGGTCGTCAGGACCCTGACTTTGATTTGAATAGAGACTGCCTTTAGGCTTTTGAGAGTAGTCCCCGAGTGGGGGTTTGCTCAAACCCGGGCCACCTGGAAGCTCATTTTGAATTTAGTGTAGATAGCCTTAAGGCATTGTAGATAGATTTCGGATGAGGGTTTACCTGGGTTAAGATGGTACCCCGAGGCAAAACCCATACGAGTAGAGTTTAAGCGCTTATTTTCTTCTTGAGATAAGCCCTCGAGATCGGGTACCATCTTGGGAATTGTAGTGGTATTAATGATTTACTTGGAGCCTGTCTTCTTTTTTAGGAGGTTCTCGAGGTCGGGTACCACCTCGGGACTTGCAATGATGCCAATGGCTTCTTGGAGCCTAACTTCTTTTTGATGGAGGTCCTCGAGGTCGGGTACCACCTCGGGACTTGCAATGATTCCAATGGCTTCTTGGAGCCTAACTTCTATTTGATGGAGGTCCTCGAGGTCGGGTACCACCTCGGGATTTGCAATGATGCCAATGGCTTCTTGGAGCCTATCTTCTTTTTGATGGAGGTCCTCGAGGTCGGGTACCACCTCAAGACTTGGTTGACGTGGGGTTTTCGACCTTGAAGCATCGTATGGCGATGTCGAGTGTAGGATACGGCTATGAAATGACCGAGGCGATTTTGCTGGCGGAACTTTCCAAAGCGATAAAAGCTTTAGTCAATATTTCTAGTCGGCCTTTATGGTAGGCAGGTGGTCGCCCCTTGTCCCATATATAGGGTTGTCTTTGCCCTTCTGGAGATTCCGCTATTCTGAGCAGTTATCCTCTCTCATAGGGTTCTCCTTTCTTGCGCCAAATTTCCTTCAACTTAAAGCTTTTGCCCAAGTTTTCGTTTCCCCTTCCTTCGTTTTACTATAGCCATGGCTGCTATGCCCGAATCCGCTCGACAAGGAGAAAAGAGCTCTGCCTCTAGGCACTTTGCTTCGGGAGGGAATCTCCCGCAAGAAGAGACTCCCAGTGTTCGAGGCTATCGGGATTATGACTCGAAGTTCACTTCTTTAATAGGAGAGGAGCATCTCGAATCAGTGCGGAGAGACTGTAGATAGGGGAAGAAGGTAGTATTGCGTGTACTTTCCTCTGGAGAGAGTGTTATGGATCACGCTGAGGGGTTTTCGAACGTGTATACGTACCCCTTCATGCTATGACCCCCTGATAGGGTTGTGCTTGATTTCTGTCGGAAATATCAGGTCATCTTGGCGCAGGTTCATCTGTCATTTTGGCGGATAGTATTGATGATGAGGTTCTTTGCGAAGAAGGCAAGGCTTGAATTCACGCTCAGTCATCTTATCAGGTTGTACCGACCATTTAACCATCAAGGTCTGTTAACCTTACGATGCTGGTCGGCCACACCTAGCATTGTTATGATGAAGAAGATAGAGGTCGGGAGTGGATGAGTCGATTTGTCCGAGTACGGACTATTGATATTATCCCCGTGGAGTTTATGCCATTCCCTGAGGAATGGAATCATGCCCGTATGTTGTACACTCGTGCCTTTACAGTTTTTTAATTATGGCGAAGGAGTGTTCTGTAAATGTGCCTTCTTTCTCTCTTGTGGAGCAATTTCATGGACGCCGTGCGAGGTACCTGATCTGCCAAATTGGGCTCGGGAGTTGGCGGCCCACTCGACCCGTGATGAGAGTAAGTGGCGAGCTTTGTCTAGGGGCAGATGGGAGGCAAAACACCATGGTATGTGCTGTGCCATTTATTCCCTTCCCTTTTTCAGTTAGAGAAGGACTTTCTCTTTCTGTGTACTAACCCTTTTATTGTAGGCATCGGGGAGTCTAGGTTGTGTCCCTTTAGAGGGAGAAGGGTTGCTAGCTTCTAGGCTATAGAATGATAACAATAAGCAAGAGATACCTTTTGTTACACCCCAGGTTTTCGTGCGTGAAAGTACGCCATAAATAAAGTAATGAAAGTCCAAAAATGAGATATTATATTTTGCATTTTCGTACGTTAAAGCGTCGTCATACGTTAAAGCCTCGTCGTAAGATTAATCAACGTAAATTTGGGAATGAGATTTATTTTGGGATTATAAGTATTACGTTATTTATATCAAGCGATAAATAAGTGTTATGAAGGATAAAGGGGTACACGAATTAAAGAAAACGAGTTTCGTTGAAAATGAACAAATTAAAATAAAATACGGGTCAAGCGATAATACTCGGTATTTATGGACTAGTACCATACAAGGTACCACAGGACCAAAATAGTAAGGTGTATAAGGTATGTGAAAAGTGAGTAATATTTCAAGTAAGTGGGAATAATTCTCAATTATGCAGGTAATTGATTAATTACCGGGTAACAGAACATTACCCAGTCAACTAATAAGTGGATAAATTATTAAACTAACCCCCCACCCCACGTGGCAATAAGCCACAAGATTTGGAAAATGACTAAGTAGTCAATTTGCCAAGTGGCTAATGTGGTCATAACTTAATTCTGATAAGATTTTCAAATCTTATCCTTAGAAAGAATGCCTTGTAAAGGCTTTAAAGCCCCAAAAATTCAGCCTTCGGCTTAGAAGCCAAAAGACGTTAGGCAGAAACATTTTCCTTCATTAACAGTCAAATAACATTTGCATTCTTTGGTTTTAAAGAACCAAAAACATGAAAGCAGAATCATTTTGGTTCATCAAATTCAATTTTTAGCCAACGTTTCAATTTCAAAGAGCTAACAATTTTGTTCTGAATCTCGATAATTTATATAAAGCAGACTTTAACGCTAAAGCCATTGATTCCAAGCCAAAAGTTAACAAAGATAAGACTTAAAAAGTCTTACCTCTTTTCAACGTTAGGGACTTCTGCCTTGGTTTGAAACATTGGAAATCCCTTTGTTCAAAAACGTTAGAAGCTAACTACACCAAGACGTGAAAAGCAGAATAATTTCATTCCAAGAAATTCGAAGGATTCAAGCAAATCTCGTTCAACACATTTCACTGAAGCAGAAGCTTCATTTCATTCGAATAATTCCAAGAACAGGTATGTTAAGGCACTTCCTTCTTTCTTTTGGCATGATCTAATGTGAAATGAATACGCTATTTCATAATGAATCTACTCCTAGAAACTAAGGTTGTCCATGTTGTTCTTTCCGTACAAAGTTATTCGAAGAAAGTATGTATGATCCGTAAGTCCTAGTGAAGTTCATATTGAGGGAATGTATGTCCATAATGTTCTTACGTCACTCCGAAAGGTTTAGAACATGATCCCATGAGTCGAGCATGCATTATATATATATGTATCTATTTTACTCTACCGAGCCGCGCTATAGACGGCCGGGTATGGCACCTATTGTGCAACCACTGATCAGTTGGGTTTACCGAGCTCCACGTGGCCGGGTATGATTCTACCGAGCCTTATGATGGCCGAGTACGTTTTTACCGAGTCCTCTTTGAGGCCGGGTACGATATGATGATGATGATGCCCACAGAGGCGAATGTTTTTAAAAGTTTATGTATATATATGTATTATGCATTTCGTGTCGGTAGTCCCCAGTGGCACTCAGATGTTACAGGTTGTAGCTCCTCTATCTCTCTTTACATTACTGTTCTTGTCTATGCTTTCCTACCTTACATACTCGGTACTTTATTTGTACTGACGTCCCTTTTGCCTGGGGACGCTGTGTTTTATGCCCGCAGGTCCCGATTGATAGGTTTACAGTCCTCCTATTAGGCTATCAGCTCAGCGAAGGTGTTGGTGCGCTCCATTTGCTTCGGAGTTGCTTGTTTGGTTAGTATGATTTAGATGTGTATTGTTTGGTATGGCGGGACTCTATCCCGACCTTTATGACATTTATGTATTCTCAGAGGCTTGTAGACATATGTCGTATACGTGAAAAATTGTACGGCCTTGTCGGCCTATGTTTGAGTTTATAAATGATTATGTTGGCCTACTAGGCCTGTATGTCACGTGTATATAATGATGTAATAAGAAAGATACGTTACGTTGGTACTCGGTTGAGTAAGGTACCGGGTGCCCGTCGCGGCCCATCGGTTTGGGTCGTGACAAAAGTGGTATCAGAGCAGTTCTGTCCTAGGGAGTCTACAAGCCGTGTCTAGTAGAGTCTTGTTTATGGGTGTGTTGTGCACCACACTTATAAGTAGGAGGCTACATGGCATTTAGGATTATCACTCTTTCTTCTTACTCTAGATCGTGTGGTAGAGTTCACTTATAAGAATTCAAATTCTGAAATTCTTTTTTTATTCATAATAAGACGATACCTACATCCGGAAAGAAGGTTGGAAAGAGAGATAGTTGTAGAAGAGCTGAGTAAGAGGAATTGGATTTTTGTACGATGCCTACGATAAGTAAATGTGAGGTCTTTAGCAGATCATGGGCATATTTAAAGGTGTAAGCTTCCTGATAAGAAGCCTTAAGGCAATAATGTCTATCCATCTTTATAGTGAAAGAAAATGAGAGATTAAGAAGGTAAATACAAGTTTCAACAAGCAAAAGAAGCAAGATGAAGAAGGGTACGAGGCGCCCAATTAATGAAGGTTAACAGCGTTTATAATTGAGGCAAAGGAACATAAGCTTTTTGAGTTATATTCAATAGTAACAGAGGTATATACAATTGGTTGCACCCCTTCCAGATATGCCCTATGAGGGTTAACAAAAGTAGTATAAGAAGATATGATGGATGAATTGATTGCATCAGTTGACATTTCGAAGGATATTACAAATGTTCTAATAGATCTCTTTATGAGACGCCTAGATGGTGCACTCTAAAATAGTGTAGCCAGATATGAGTACTACAAAGACATGCACTATTAGCCTTGAAGGGAAAAATATTACCTTAGTGTGGCTCCCGCCCCCAGTAAAGAAAGAATGTTAGAAAATTGAAAGAGCCAATGGATGGAGCAAGGGGAGCCAAAAGTAAAAGAATGTTTTGTTCGAGTTTTTAGAGTAAAAGCAGTGACATAGATAATTAGCGGGAGATAAGAAGAGAGTTAATGAAATATTATGAGTAAGATCTGATACATGGAGGACAACAATGGAAAATAAAAATAAAATGAAATGACAGTATTACATAGTCGATAATTCAGGAAAAAAAAAAAGGAAGTAAGGGTTCCTGTCCGGGAGGTTATTGATAAATAAGGAGCCGGTGCAAGAGGTAAGTTAGACAAAGTAAATAACCCAAGAAAGATTACGAGGAATATTGATATGAGAATGGGCCAACGAGTAGTTAGTAATTGGTCGGGAAGATCCCAGTTATGGCTAAACAGGAGGTTACAGACGAGTCATTGGTTCGTGTAAGATAAACATAGTAGAACCCAACATGGATAATTCAGCCTCGAAGAATATCATTATGATAGGTCCTCTGATGCACTTTCATGGCTACATGAACACCATAGTAGCAATAAGAGAGGACTTGGCTACGGGCCCCCTGCACCTAAGTGGGATCCCAAAAGCAAGTACCTCACACTTCCTAAGAACAAAATTTGCACACATTGCGGTAAAACTGGTCACTATAAAAGTGAATGTATTGCAAAAGAAAAGGCTAGTCAAAAGAATAAAGAATTTGTTCAAGGAAAAAATAGGCTGCCAGGTTGGGCTAAAAAGAATCTGATTTACCCTTTTGCCTATAGAAAGGGACCCAAACTAGTTTGGGTTCCTAAGACTAACCCCTGATTTCCTTTTGCGGGTCCAAGTGAAGGGGAGCAGCCAAATATGATACATGGATAGTGGCTGTTCAAAGCATATGACAGGAAGCAAGAATCAGTTCCTTTCACTTGAGGACCTCAAAGGAGGTAATGACTCCTTTGGAAATGGGAAGAAAGGTGAGATCATTGGGGTTGGAAAGGTAGGTAAGACTGATTCTCACTCTATTGAGAATGTCTACTTGATAGATGGACAAAAGTACAGTCTAATCAGTGTATCACAATTATGTGATAGAGGTAACTTGGTAGCATTCACCTCTACCAAATGTTTTATGATAAATCTTACCACTGACAAGATTGTTTTGCAGGGAAAAAGAGTAAACAATATATATATTGTAGATTTGTCCACACTTTCAGAAAATGAACTCACTTGCTTAAGTGTGTTGGACAATGATCCCCTCCTTTGGCACAAGAGACTTGGACATGCAAGTCTGAGTCAACTCAACAAATTAGTCTCCAAGGATCTGGTGATAGGGCTGCCTAACATCAAGTTCAAGGAAGACAAAGTTTGTGAGGCTTGTGCAAGGGGGAAGCAGGTAAAATCCTCTTTTAAATGCAAGAAAATGGTAAGCACCACCAGACGATGGAACTGGTCCATATGGATCTCTGTGGTCCGATGAGAACATTAAGCAGTGGTGGTAAAAGATATGTAATGGTGCTTGTTGATGATTACTCTAGGTTTACTTGGACATTGGTTTTAACATCTAAAGCTGAATCATTTGACATGTTTACTTCTTTTGTTAGAAAAACTCAGAAACAACTAGGTAATTATCTTGCATCAATTAGGTCTGATCATGGAACTGAATTTGAAAATGCTAAGTTTGCTGAATTTTTGCATGCTACATTATAGATAGTTGCATGACTAGACCTCTTGTTAAGAAGATTCCCTATGAGTCACTTAAAGGGAGAAAGCTAAATATATCCCATCTTAGGGAATTTAGATGCAAGTGCTTTGTGCACAATAATGGCAAAGACTCCCTAGGTAAGTATGATCCCAGAAGTGATGAGGGAGTATTCTTGGGATATTCTTCACATAGTAAAGCTTATAAGATATACAATAAAAGAACTATGTGTGTAGAAAAAATGTATATGTTATTTTTTAAAACTAACATTCTTTTTGAGAGGCAGGAACAAGATAATAAAGAGATTGGGCTGATAAGAAATTCAAATGGTGAAACCACAGTCCAGCCTGAAGATGCATCACAGGAAGGAACAAATGATGGAACAGGTCCTTCTACCCAGGGCAACATGAAAGGGGGAACTGATCTTCAAACCTCGAGGGAACCTGTCCATGAACCTATTCCTCAGTAACAAAACCACGAAGGAACATCCAAAGAAATTGACACTCCTATTGCAACATCCACGAAATTAGATATAGATGAACCTGGTTCATCTGTTGATCAGAAGTTGTATAGGGGAATGATTGGTTCTCCTTTGTATCTTACTAGTAGCAGACCTGACATTGTTTTTAGTATAGGTCTTTGTGCTCAATTTCAAGCAAATCCAAGGAAGTCCCACTTGACTGCTGTTAAGAGAGTTTTGAGATACTTGAAAGGCACCACTAACCTTTGCCTTTGGTATCCAAAAGGTAGTAATTTTAACCTAGTGGGATATGTTGACGCTGATTATTCAGGTTTCCTTGTGGGTAGAAAGAACACCTCAGGTATGACACACTTCCTTGGTTCATGTCTTGTGTTATGGGCTACTAAAAAGCAAAATTCAGTGGCCTTGTCTACTGCTGAAGCTGAATATGTTGCTGCTGCTTCGTGTTGTGCTCAATTGCTATGGATACAACAGCAGCTGGTAGATTTTGGTATTGAAGTAGGTTGCATTCCTATTTTTTGTGATAACACTAGTGCTATTAGTATGACTAAGAATCCGGTTCATCATAAGAACTAAGCACATAGATGTTAGACACCATTTTTGAGGGACAACTATGAGAAAGGCTAATCACTATGGAATTTTGTGCTACTAACAAGCAAATTGCTGACATCTTCACAAAAGCCTTAAATAGAGATCACTTTGAGAGGAACAGGTTGGAATTAGGGATGATTAAGATCACCTAATAGGACCAGTTCAAGGTTAAACGAAAAAAATGAAAAAAAAAATTGAAAAACAAATTTTGGTTAGAAAGTCAGTAAATTGTATAATTAGATTAAATCTTGCTCAGTCTCATACTTTGCATAGTATACTCTTGTGCCATCTGTTAAAATGACTCATTAATCTCTAATGATATTTTCTCTATTTTGGCAAATTTAGACTCACACAAGAGAATTATCAGTGAAGAACCTGATTCATCAAAGATAACACGGTATGTTTTCTACACTCTACATAATTTGAAATAACTATATTTGGATCATGAGCAGAGTCCTACCAAATAACAAACTCCTTTTGGACTTATCCGTTACAAGTGAACCAGTCCCATTCAAAAGAGTCCTAACCGAACGGAAGTACCTAGATTCTAGGGATACACTCCAACGTCTCTTCAAAGCTGAATTTTAGTTTGATTAAACTTCTAAGAGTCTGAAAAGCTGTAGTTACCCCATCAATTATTCCCCTGTATATTGATCAGCTTTAGTGTAATCCTTACTTCATCTCTCTCAAGCCGTCAAAAACTCTCATTCTTCTTTCATCTTCCAAACACAATCTAATTCTCTTCTCTTCCATACCCTAGCCCAGATATGTCGAACACCTCTGAAAATCTTTCATCACCACCACAGGAAACCACTTCCACACATTCTACAATACCAATCTCTAAGAAAAGTAGAGTAAAGATGATGGCTCGTAAGAGTGTCGCTGAAAGAGAGCAGATCAAGAAAATAAACAAGCAATTGAAAGCAGGTAGGGAAGAAGAATCCCATAAATTTGAAGATTCATTTAAGTCTGCTACTAAGGGGGAGGAAAGTAGGTATTCCGGAACTGAACAGGTACTTCTGATTCTAAAGTTACTCCTGAGACAATTTCTGAAGTTGCTCCAAATTTAGAGAATAGATTTGTACTGGCAGGATCTATAGCAGGTGTTGAGACTACAGAATCTGGAGAAGTTGGGGGTAAAAATAAAAAGGGAAAAGAAAAAGAGAGCAAGGGTGCTAGGAGTGCTGTGAGGGGAAAGGGTAAAAGAGTGGTTGATTCTTCACCCACTCCTGTTGGTCTAACAAAAGAAACTGGTGCAACGGTTGTTTGAGGAGAGGAATTTACAGAAATAGAAGAGAGTGTGAGCAAAACAGGGGGAAGTGGGTTTGGCGAAGCTGCTGAGGGGTTGGTTCAACTTGGGAAAATATAGATGAACCTGTTCCATCTTAACAGAAAACCCTCGCGGACCTACTGATAGGGTTAAAATGGCACCAAAACTCATGACATTCCCTATGGTTTTATTCTCACAACTGTGCTTGCATATTTCAAGGTACAAAATCATTTTGGGGTTAATACTCTGCTTGCTTGCGATTATGAAGTCAATGTCATTCCTAATGAACCCGGTTCATCTAAAAAGACACCTATCAATAGCAAGGTCAGAGCTCTATTACAGGAGAGTGAGGCAAATGATGTTGAGATGGCAAGACTGAAGACACGATTGGTTGAGGTAGAATCTGAGAGAGATGCTCTCAGAACTGAACTTGCAAGGGAAAATGAGAAGAATGATGGAATTCTTCAAGACATGCTGAAACTTCTCCAAGCAAATAACCCAGCCCTTACCTCTTCCAAGCCTTAAATCCTAGCCTAGTGTAGATCAACCAGTGACCCAATTCGGGACTTTTTGTTTCTTTTGCTCATGTTTTCAGTATTTTTATTTCTTCTTATGCTTTGTGGTAGAATCTTATCAATCATGAAATTCACTGTCTTTTGCTCTAACTGTTTGTTTATATTTCTTTGATGGTTGAAATTCTTAGTTTGATCTATGATGATTAATCCATGTTTGCATTTGAAGTAGCCCCAGTGGCCATGAGTAAGTTTTAAAATCTGGTTATCTCACATTTTATGCAACTTTTCGATGATGCCAAAAGGGGGGAAAAGGTTGTGCTTTAAACAAGTGATGTTTACACTTTGAACAGTGATGTTTATAACCTAATGTACCTGGTCCTTGATGATAAGTGATAAAAAGGAAAAATGTTTCTAACATTTTAGTGGAAGTTTGGGAAAATCCTACTGAGTAGTAGGTCGTGGTTTTTTCACCTTTTGAGCCAGGTATTTTTTCACGTAAAAATCTTTGTGTTCTTTATTTTATGTAATTATTATTCCGCAAACAGCAGTAGTTAGTACATCTAGAAGAACCAGGTTATTCTAGAGAGAAAATTGGGTACCACACAAATCACCCCCCTCTTGTGTGGTATTGACGTTTAGAACATCAGGCCTGATTCCTTTATAGCCAAGGATATGTAGGCAGCTCAGGTACCAGGGCTCGGTCACATTCTCCTTTCTTTTAGCTTTCGGTTTCCCTAAATAAGGGTCGGGTCAAAAACCTGTTAGTCATTCTTTGTCTGAAAACTCTTCGCGTTTCCAGTCAAAGAGGGGTAGCTGTAAACATGTGATTTTTGACCCTCCCCAATATTTTTCATATTTTAGCACGTAAATATTTAATTTAGGCCTAATATAGCTATTTCAACTAATTTTTACTCTTTTACTTCATTTTATTACAACAAAAAATGAAAATTACAAAAATTGTTCCCTTAATATTTTGTAGTCATTTTTAATCTTGAAAAATAGCAAGAAAATAGTTTATTTAGCGGTTAGTCTTATTTTAATAGTTATTTTATTTAAGTAGGACTAACTAATAAATAAGATCGTATTTTTGTCCCGTTCGCGGAGAAAGAATAAAACTTGGGCTCAAGCAACCCATCTTTAGGCCTAATTTTTGGACCTAGTCCATAATTACCAAGCCCATAATTCCTAGGCCCATACCCCTAACCTAATCCATACCCCTATATAATAGTGCCTAATCCCTACATAGACCTATACAAAAAATACCACAATCCGCCGTTTCTATCATTTGCAGACCTAAAAAAGAGATCTCCAACTCAACGGCCCCTCCCTCTCTCTGATTTTCCATTCTAGAACCAGCAGCCTTCATCTTCTTCTTCAACAGCCGAAACCAGCTTTCACACCTCCATAAACACAGCTGAAAAACACCATGTAACCACGCAACGGCCTTAAAACTAGCAACAAATAGCCATGAAATCCCCTCAAAATCCCTATTAAACACACCCCAATAATGCTTCAAAAACCAGCAACAAAATACCTTGAAATCAGTCAAAAATAGACCCAAAATCACTGAAAAATGTAGCTGAAATACACTGTTTCTTCACCCCAAAAACTAATTTTTTCGAAAACCCTTCAACCCCTGTAAACTTCAGCTAAATACTAGTCTAAAATCTGGCCAACAAAGCAATCAAAACTCAGCGAAATACATCCATAAAACCGGCTGTAAAAAGCACCAGCTCACACGTAAAGCGTTCGAGGTTCCGGCGCCGCTGCGTTTTCATTCGATTTCTGGTGGGATTTTCTCTGTTGGAGTCTATTCGGCTTTGATTTCAGCTGTTGTAATTTCACTGAAATGCTTGCTAATAAAATTTGCTTGAAGAAGTTTGGCTACTGAAAAGGTTCGGTACTAAACTCCTTGTTCATCATTCTATCTCTGGATTTTATTTTAGTAGCATTTGATTGTAATATCTATTAAGCTTGGTGTTTGTTCTTTATTGTTAAACGAGAATGCCTTTGCTTGGTTTAAAATAGTTATGAGTTCGTTATTGGTGATCTTGTGCAATATTGGTGCTTTGTGCAATTCTTAGCTGTGTGTTCACTGGCTTGACTATTTGATGTTGTACAAATTTGTGAAGTATTATGATTTTTACTGTTGAATCCCATTAATTGAATAGGATGGAAAAATTGTTGGAATTATAAGCAAAATGGTTTGAGCTAATAAGGAGTGGGTGCACTGCATTTGGGGAAACAATTTGATAATGTTAATTCCTTAAGTTTGCAGAAAATATTTTTCTTTGTTGAACCAGACGCATAGCAATTTAGTTTTGTATAAAGTTTATTTTGTTTCTACCTATTCTTTGCATATTCTTTGGAGCTGTTATTTTAATCATTGGTTGTCCCATTTACTCATTTTGTGTGATTAATTCATGAGTTAAATTGATATTTGTTAACTAGTGGGATGCGTAGTGATTGGAATTAATCGGATGCAAAGAAAGTGCTTTTGAGTTCTAGTTTCTTTTAAATATTTATTAGCCCATTAGCCTAGTAACAAGATCATACCATTTTTTCACAATAGTTTTCTATCCAAAACTCATGGTCCTCACTTAATTAATTAATCCTTTAGAAATCGAGGTGTGCCATTAGTTGAATTTTTCATGGCCCTCGCAAATTTGAAAGTGCGTAGTTGCTTTAGGCACGCTATTTTAAAAATTAATTTTCTAAACTCGGGTGTGCATTTCATGTTACGCAACTCCAATTCTCAACAACGTTAGAGAAAATGTGTCGTGGACTGCAGGTGCATTTTATGTGACGTGGTTCAAGACGTGTTTTAGATAACGTTGAATCTACCTAAAATTAATTAAAAGCGGTTAATAAGTTAAAATACACCATAGGTTAAAACATGTATTAAATCAGATAATAGGCCAATTGTGATAGTTTAAGCGACCGTGCTAAAACCACGGAATTTGGGGGTGCCTAACACCTTCCCTCGGGTTAACAGAATTCCTTATTCAGAATTTCTAGCTGGCAGACTTCAAAAGGAAAGTCGAATTTCCTCGATCTGGGATTTTAAAATAAATCGGTGACTTGGGACACCAAATAAACTATCCCAAGTGGCGACTCTGAATTGAATAAATAATCTCATTTCGAATAATGTCACTTAAAGTGGAAAAACTCTCTTATATCACCTTCGGATGTGTAAAAAGGAGGTGTGACAAGTCCATCGACGAGGGCATCCTGGAGTAGGATTTTACGCTGTTAAGGTAAGTAACATTTTTAACTCTGGCTTTGAGGGTATAAACCTGGCTTTGAGGGTGTACGCTTCGAGGGATTGAGAGTTTGTCCGTCCTGTGAGGTTGTGAGGCCTAATGGCCATTATCTGTGTTTATGCATTTACTTGTTAATGAACTTGTTTTCCCTCGTGTTAGGGATCATGCTTAGGCTTTATTCATGCTCACATTAATTATACTCAGTTCATAGTTTTAGACGCTCATGACTTAGTGACACCCCGATGTTTGGGACTCGTTTCCGTATTTTATATTATTTATACTTAGAGTTGGTTTAGTTTATGAGAAATTTAAGTATTGGTATTATTTTATTAAATCCTTAAAATTAATTAGTAGTAATATTTTGGGAAGTAGGCTTGCCTTGTAACATGATAGGCGCCATCACCACCATGGTTAGATTTTGGGTCGTGACAGCAGCCCACATAGGGCCCGGTCTTCCTAGCGAGTCTAGGGTCTTGGCTTCGCGGGGTCTTGGCCAAATCTTGCATGTCTAGCCACTTTTGGGCCACGCAGGCCGTTTTGCCAAAATAGCCTCAATCATGTCTTAATGTGTCCAACAGGAAGTGTTATTGTCTCACATAGTGTTCTAGGTCTTTAACTTTATTTGGTCTTAATTTTCTCATACAGGTGTGGATCTACTTACCGGAGTTTGGGCATGATAGACGCCCCAGGACTATCTATCAGGATCGCTCATTCAGGAGTTGCTTGAGGAGCTTTTTCTTTAATGTTTTGAGTTTGTTTTTCTTTTTATGCCGTCTTTTACCTTCTAGTTTTGTACAGTAATGTCGAGTCTTTTAGGTGATGTTAGAGTCTGTCATAGTCTAGTTAAGTTTGTTGAGTCTTTTGTAGTTGTTCTTCCTATTTTGTATTTGAAAAAGATGTGTTATAAATCAAGAAAAAAAAAAGAGATTTTACGTTTTTATATTTCCATTAGAATACTAATTCTAGAAATTAAAAAGAAAAATTCTTTTGAGGTGTTTTTCCTTTAGGAAACTAATATCTAGAACTCAAAATAAAAAATTGCTATTTCCTTTAGTATATTAAGACTACAAATTCAAACAAAAAAGAGAGAGAATTTTCTTTTGATACCTCTTTGGAAGTTTTCTTTAAGATATCAATTCCAAAAATCCAAGAAGATTTTCTCTTGAGGTTCTTCTATGGGAAATTAATGAAAAACAGAAAAAAAAATATTCTTTTTATTTTCACTAGAACTTTAGGACATTATATATAGAAGAAAAAAAATATACTTTATCTTTTGTTTATCTTTAGAGTTTCTCCCTTAGGTAATCAAAAACTGAAATTCAAATATATATTTTTATCTTTTTCATTTCTCGTTTCGAAATCTTTCTTTAGGATATCAAATGAAAATTCAAAATATTTTTCTTTGGTTTATTATTTAGATTTCCTTCCTATAAAAAAATCAAAAGAGAATTTTCTTTTGATACCTCTTACAAGGATTTGTGTTTGTTCCCTGATGTCCAACTGCCTGCCGGGTTCAAGATGCCCAAGTTTGACTTGTATGACGGACATGGGGATCCTGTAGCTCATCTAAGAGGTTATTGCAGCAAAATTAGAGGCGCTGGAGGAAAAGACGAATTATCGATAGCGTATTTCAGTCAGAGTTTGAGTAGGGCAGCTCTAGAGTGGTACACCCGCCAAGACGCTAGCAGGTGGTTCACATGGGACGATATGGCTCAGGCCTTTGCGCCCGACACATTCAGTACAATATGGAAATTGTCCGGGATCGCATGTCCCTCACCAAGATGGAAAAGAAGCCTAGTGAGAGCTTCAGAGAGTATGGTCTCAGATGGAGAGAGCAAGCTGCCCGAGTCAATCCCCCGATGGAAGAAGACGAGATGGTCGAGTACTTTCTTCAAGCTCAAGAGCCAACTTACTTTGGGCATTTGATCTCGGTTGTAGGTAAGCCTTTTAATGATGTGGTAAAAATGGGAGAAATGGTAGAAGATGGGCTGAAGTCGAGAAAGATCATGAGCTATTCTGCTTTAAAAGCCACAAAACAAGCAATTCAGAATGACATAGGAAGCTTGCTGGGTCAGAAGGAACATGATGATGTTGCCATGGTTGTCTCATGATCACGACATGGTCCAACGAGTCCGCCACCAATATACTCAGCCTCAAGCCCAACCCCAAACCTATCCCCGAACTCCACATAATCTACCCCATTATTATCCTCCGAACAACGTCCGGTCATCTGTCCAACCATTGGGCCACTCCTTATGGCGAGCGCCAGCACCGCATAATGCACTTTTGCCTTCACAACATTTTCGAGCAGCCTACAACCCTAGGAAACAGGGGCATAGAGGGGAACAAAGGCAAAGAAATAGTTTCACGCCAATCAGAGAATCCTACACAAGCTTGTTTGAAAAGTTAAACCATTCTGGCCTGATTGAGCCGCTCCTCGCCTATACTCCGGACCCGTATGCAAAAGGTTTTGATCCTACAATACGGTGCATGTACCACTCTAATGTCCAAGGTCAAAGCATTGAAGATTGTCGTGCTTTGAAAAGGAAAATAGAAAGAATGATTCAAGAAGGGATAATTGTGATCCAGGACAGTGACACCCAGTATATCGCGCAGAATCCTTTACCCGCACACGATGATACACACGTTGTGGGGACGATGTGTGGTGACAGGGAGTGTGAGAATCCTCTTGGAAATGTGCTTAATAAAGTTAATGATATTGAAACTGGTAATGGTCTTGGTAATACTTGATGTGGAACTTAGTGGCTAAAATGTCGAGCTTGGTAATTGGAAAGACACTCCTTTCTTGGCTAGCCAGGGAGGAGTCTTGGTGGTTTATTTTGTTGTCATTTCTGTTGTCCCGGTTATTTCAGGGTTGTAATCCAGATTTTGTCTTGTGACTCATACCCTTCTATCCCTTTAGTTTGCCTAGTTCATTTAGTCGTAGTACCCTTTTTAGTGTTATTTAGGTTTTTCCAGGGTTGTAACCCTAGTGTATTTTGCTTGTTTTGTTGTTCAAACCCTTTCACCGTCTGTCTAATGCAATTTCCTGTTTTTTGTTATTTCTAGTCAGTTTTTGTTTAGTTCTCTTTTCCTTTTATAGTCTTTTCATGTTGATTCTAGTGACATGACATGCACGCGTAATTCTCAGCCTTGTCTTAAAAGTTAGTTTAGTCATGAAGCAATGAAACAATTTTGAAGATGATAGGGACATTTGAGAGAAATAAGTAAAGATCTGGATATTTTTGAGATCATTTAAAGCCTGAATTGTGTGAAACTGGGGCAGGTGGTTTGGGAAGTTAAGAGGACGGCAAGAATTTGTTACAAGAAAGTGCGTCCCAGACAATTTGAAGCAAGCAACTTTGAGTTCAAGTGCATCTCAAGCTACAACATAAAGCCAAGGGAGTTTGCTCCAAGCTGACGGAGCACATCCATTTTGATGAAGAAATCACCCAAGAAGAGCTTTGTACTGGACAAGGCACTAAGGAAAGATGGAAGGCATATTTGTGATACCAATGTCGATGCTACAAAAGAAATGCTATGCACGATCTTCAATTTTCATCTTCAGGTTGCATGTGTTATCCTTGGTATTCTTAGAGATTGGGAGGCCCTCTTTCAGCTATCCAAACACTTTATACCCTTTGACACCCATTTGAGCATGTGCTGATTTCTTTAACCTCACCTCTTTTGGAATCAAGTTAGAGTCATTAAAAAAAAAATATCAAAAAAATCATGCCCTTATAAGGTTTGTTTTAGAAAAGTTCATTCCAAAAAAAAATCAAAAAAATCAAAAAGAAAAAAAAAAGAGAAAAAGAAAAAAAAAGAAAGAAAGAAAAGAAAAAGAGCAACAAATAACAAAACAAAAAGTATTCTTGTGAACTACGTTCGACCTGATTCTTGTCACCACAAGATACGTAGGCAGCCTTACGGTTCGGTCGCACCAAACAAAATATTTTATAATCCCACGAAGTCAAGAGTGGGGCGGTTTTTCTTAGAATCAAATTCTCTTGTTTTAGAAATTGGGGCAAAGTTTTGAAATGGATTCCAAAAGTTATAAATAAATTAACCCCGTTGTCTTAGTTATTTGAGCCTTTATGATATCCTTTCTTTCTAACCCTGTCCAGTATATGATGTTTTTACTATGGTCAATGCCTTGTCATCAACAGAATCAGAGGAAATAGAAAGAAAAAGAACAAAATAAGAGAGTCTTATCGGAGAAAATCTTCACAGGCACCATAAGGAGACGGTAAGTTGAGAGAAAGAACAAAATGAGAGAGGCTTGATAGTAAAAACCCTTCGGGCACTACAAGTCGAATAAGGATCGTGAATCGGATAGGATAATCGGAGCATTGAAGCTCAGTTTCACGGTGAAGAGGTACAACAAGAGTTGAATATTAGACTTGCTTGACAGATTAGGCCACTTAATCCAAAGGTGCATGTCATGGTCATTAGAGTTGGTATCCACATCTGATAAGTTTCTATCCTGTAATTTCTTGTTAGATTTCATCTCTTTCCATTGTCCCTTACTCTGTTCCTTTGGTTTTGTTTACTTCCTTTTCTTGAGTCTGTTTGGTCAAAACAAGTGAGAAATGACATCAAAATTTGCTACCAGCTTTCCAATTGCACAAAACGGAATCTGGCTAGCACATCAAAGTGGCATAAATCAGGAAAGAACAGTATGCGCACTGAGTTGGTAACCATCAATGTGCTTTGGGATTCATGTGAAATGCAAAGGTTCGGTATATGTCAATTCATGAGCACAATGCAACAGATAAAGGGTATTGAGTTTGAACCGATCAGAGGTGTTTTCTGTGACAAGGGTGACAGAGAAAGTGGTTAGTCACTAAACAAGCAAGGTCATTCAGGTCAAAATCAAGTTATCATAGGAAGTGAAGGAGCAATCGCCCTCAAAGTCAAGGCCACAAACCAACCACCATGTTTAAACTCATAGGGTGTGTTTGGTATCAAGGAAAACATTTTCCGGAAAATATTTTTCAATTTTCCCTTGTTTGGTTGGCTTAAATGTTTTGGAAAATATTTTCCTAATGAACTCATTTCCTCCAATTGGAGGAAAATGTTTTCCTTATCAAGAGAAGGGAAAATATTTTCCAAAACTCTTTCTCAATATTTTCCCAC